>NC_061510.1:402325276-402349671 GCF_022539505.1 Lolium rigidum | reverse complement strand
ACCAAGGCCGGCGCTCCACCCCTCTCTCCGAAACCCTAGCGCCACCCTCCTCCACCTCTCTCCCGCACGGCTACGGCGAAGCCCGGCAGGAGATCTCCACCACCGCCGTCACCACGTCGTCGTGCGGCCGGGATTCCGAGGAGGATCTACTACTTCCACTGCCCGCTGGAACAGGGAGAAGGACGTCTTCATCAACACCGTATGTTTGACCGAGTGCGGAGGTGCTGCCCGATTGCGGCACCGTCGGGATCTTCTACTCGCCCCGAGAGCGGCAAGTGATCGACTATATCATCCACAAGATTTATCTCGTTAACGCTTAGTGATCTTCGAGGGTATGTTGATCCCATCTCGTTGCTACCATCTAGTAGATTAGATCTTGGCTCGTTGTTCGTTCTTGTGGTAGGAATTTTTTGTTTTCTATCCTACTAACCCCTACACCTACTGCACTTGATCCAGAGAAAATCTAGATCAATTGTGCTAGGGTTATGCAGTTTGATAGTTCTACGAATGTCTGACCGAAGGCCAACCATGAAACATCCGACGGAGAAAGTTTTATCACATGAGTGATTGCATAACAAAATTTTATGCATCAGTTCCTTGAATTCGTTAGTATATTGGACTAAACAAGTTTTTCATGAACAAATAAACCACTAGCTAGTGATCCTAGCATACGTGTCTCCGTTGAACTTAGCAAACACATTTACACACAACTCCAACCAAGTAAAAAATCTATGCAATGGTTCATAAGTCTGGAGCCAAAGAGCGGAGCTACCCCTAAAATGTAGTGGAAAGATATACCCACATATGTGCTTGCACATTATACAATTTCAAGTACTTTCCACGGCTCCTTTCCACCATTTGGGGTTTTCCTTGCCAAAATTAGGGAAATCCGATTTATGTAGTGTAGGGCCTTAGAACAAAATTCTCAGTATGGGTAATAAATCGTTGACCCCTGACAAGACCGGATGTGTGGCCCTCTCCGGTGCTAATATCCTAGTTACGATGTTGTGGGTGATGTCGTTCAGGCCGACATGAATCCGTGCACATATCGACGTGCCCCAGGGTCGAGAGTGTGGTTGTGGTGGCATTCACATAGTTGATTCGCGCCGCGACAAGCTCCATCGACTGCTTCAATTCATCCACAGATCAATCCAAAGCTGTGTTGGTCTGAATCACAGGTTCCAGTGCGGTGTCGACCTTGGCCACGTTGCGGGCGAGCTCTCATTGCGAGTGTGAGATTTTCGAGCGTGCAACTGATCTCAATGATGCGGATGGCGTTGGTTTGCCCGAACTCCATAGTAGTCGGCGTGAGGAGCTGTCGGAGATCGGAGACGCTGAACTCTGCCATCTTTCGCGTTGGGTAAGGTTCAAGCGGCCGGATCTCGGTGTCTCTACTCACTTGACTTATGTCAAAATGATCTAGGTTACACCGAAACTGTTTTGCGTGAATTCGCAAGGAGTTCACACCCATCGGATCGATTCACCAACATAAATCAACAAATTCACTTCCGGGCGAGAAAAATTCGAGAACCGAAACGGCTATGATACCACTTGTTATGACCTTGATCTTTGTCCTGGCGTGAAGGCACAGGCAGCGGGATCTTAGAGCATCTCTAGCAGATACGGCATATCGGCCCGCAAACACGGCGGCGAGCCGATATGCGATTTTTGGCGCAAATTTAGGTCAGACCAGACCCCGCATTGGTGGTCTTGCCCGGATATGGGATCTAGGCCGCAACCCAAATCGCCAAATTGCCCGCATATTTAGCGGCCGACGAGGCGGATGGGGGCCAAACCCCATCCGCTCCTCCGCCTCTCCGCCTGCCGCCGACGAGCAATCGCCGCTCCTCCGGCGAGCAACCGGCATGGTAGAACGCAGATCCACAGTCCCCTCCTCCAGCCGGCGACGCGATGGTGGCAGGGCGCGGGCGCGGAGGCGGCTAGGTGGGCCGCGGCGGACGCTCCACCGAGCGTGGTGGGAGCTCCGCTGCTCGTCCCGCCGGCGAGAAGACGGAGGCGGAGAAGGTAAAGTTCGACACGGCGCGCTTCCGCGCTAGCTACAGCTAACGCAACTACGGCGTCGCCGCGCCGCCCGCCTTCGCCAAGCGTGAGTCGGAGCGGTACCGACGCGGATGCGCCGCGTCGTGTTCCGCGCCCTCGTCTTCCTCGGCGTCGAGCTCCCGCGAGCGCCCGTCGATGGTGCTGGTGGTGAAGATGGAGGAGGTCGAGCCGGAGTCACCGCGCGTCTCCCACTTTGCCGATGGCGACTACCTCGACGATGAGAAGTTCAAGAAGCTCTTCCCGTAGCTCGGCGTCGACGCGGGCCTCGCGACGGGCGACTTTGTCGCGGAGCGGGAGCTCGACACCGTCATCGGCCTCGTCGCGCGCTCCAGCCATCAGGACGCGGACAAGGCCTAGGAATGGCGACGCATCCCCGTTGACCAGGACCGCGTGTTCGTCGACCTCGTCAGCGACGAGGAGTGAGCTGACGCAGATCCGCCACGGCAAAGGGCTCCGGTGAGCCGTTTTTGATGCAATGTACTGCCCGTGGCAGATTTAGGATGAACTTATCTACTTTTGGTGTAATGTAGTGCTTCAATGCACCTGAATTAGGATGAACTACAAGCATATGAAATGCAAGCATCGAACTGTTCTTCTCTTGCGCGAGTTTTTTTTAAAATATGCAGTTTCATATGCCATATCTGATCTGCATGTGTGCTTTTCGAATTCCAAATCCACGTTGGAGGGCCCTGGATACGTGGATTTAGGGTTTGAGATTTGCCGTATATGCTAGAGATGCTCTTAGTCTCCATTTCGCAGAGATACAGAGCGATCTTGTGCTCGATGGGCTGGGCCAGCTTAGTCTTCAGCTGACGGCCCAAGGCCTGCCTGATATCTCGCTTCCTACAATCCAGTGGTTATTGTCGTTGCACAGACCAACTTCCGGAGCGGTTTTCGAACAGGCTGCCGCGACTCATCCACCTGTGCGTTTCTTTCCAATTTTGCTGCTCCCCGATCAAGATCTCATCTTCCTCCTCCCAAGTCCCAACTCTCATAATCTCATTCCACCGCCCCCTTCTTGCCCTAGCCAGCCGCCGGCGACATGGAAGAGAATGATCCCCTCGGTCTCGGCAGTGGCGACCAGCCTACCCGGCAGCTTCCGGATGACCTCCTCCGCAACGTCTTCCTCCGCCTCCCGCCGGATCCCAGCGCCCTTGCCTTCGTATCCGAGGCCTGCAAATCCTGGCTGCGCATAGTCCACGACGACGCCAACTTCCTGCGCTCCTTCCGCGAGGCGCACCGCAACGCCCCACCACTACTCGGCTTCTTTTCTGACGCCGTCTACGGTGAGCTTCATTTCACCCCCACCCCTACCAACTTCTACGGCGCGATGAATCTGCCGGCGCCGCCACCGCGGTTCCACGCGTACGGCTGCACGCACGGTCGATTGCTCCTCCACGGCTCCGGCGGCGAGCCTCTCCTCGTCTGGGACCCTTTGACCGGCGAGGAGCTCCTCGTCCCGTCGCCGCCGCCGCGTTTCCTCCCTGGGCAGAGCTGCGGTGCGGCGCTGGTCTGCGACGCGGACCACGCGCACAACGGCGACTGCCACTCGTCTCCCTTCCGTGTCGTCTTTGCGTACAGCGAGCTCGTGCCTCTCAGGAGCTCGCAACCATCCTTGGTACCCAGGCACACCTTCGCCTGCGTGTACAGCTCCGTGACAAGCAGCTGGGGTCCGGTGGCCACCATAGACATTGCTTGCCACTTCGATGGAAAGCCGGGCGCCGTCGCCGGAAACAGCGCCGCTGTGTACTGGATGACCGGGGAGGCTAGTAGAGTGCTCGAATTCCACCTGGACGCGCAGAGGCTAGTTCTGACAGAGACGCCGCTGGAAGTAGGGGGTTGCGACTTTCTGATCACGCCGGCCATGGACGCCGTGCGGTTCAGCCTCGTGGGTGTGATCGGAGACTACGTGTTGCTCTTCTGGAGGGAGGATGGCGTCGCAGGCTGGATTCACCGTACCATACTCCCACTGGACGACTTCCTCCCGGCAGATCATGCATATGCTAACCAACATTTGCAGATCGGCGAAGATGGGCTCTTGCGTTCTGATGATGATGAGTATGAGGATGAGCTGGACGCCCCAATGGAGCCGAAGGTGGTCGGCTTCTACGAGCAAGGGGACGCCGTTTTCTTGCACACGGAGCTGGGGGTGTTCATGATCGACTTAAAGTCCGGAGGGCATCAGCAAGTACCTACTCCAACCACATACTTCACACGTGTTTACCCATACTCCACCTTCTATACAGCAGGTACAATGCTTTACAGTAGAGGTATATTGCATAACTTTTTTTTATTCAGTGCTTAAATCTTATAGAGTATGATGTTTGTCATGTCCCTGAATATTCGATATTTTATTGGACAAATTGAGATGATTTAAGAATGGACAGTGTTGATAAACCTCCGGAGGATTGGGATTTCCGAACCTCCTGATCGACAGCTTGACACGTGGTACGTCCTCTTCATCGGTTCGTCCTCCTCCCTACACACAACTCGCCCATTACTCGCAGCAGGCCGCACTGGGTGCTGCGGAGCTCGGCCGTCGGCGAGGAAGCTCTAGGGTGGCACGACTGCTGCCGGCAACGAAGCTCTGCCTCCAGCTTGCAGCAGTAGCGGTAGCTTCGTAGCAAGACCATCTTAACCCATCCCCAAAAGCTTCACACAAAAAGTGCTTCTAATTGTACATGACTTCTCCCGTGTTGTTTACCCATACTCCACCTTCTGTACAGCAGGTACAATACAGTAAAGGTATATATATGTAACTAGCCTGGAATAACCAAGACAGCATAACAATTTTAACAACTTTAATTCAGTGCTGAAATCTTATAGGAGTATGATGTTCGTCATGTCCATGAATATGCGATATTTTATTGGACAAAATGATGATCTAGGAATACCAGTGGGCTTCGAAACTAGAAGGACGGAACTTACACTCTTGTGTGACTAGCTCATTTTTGGGGAGAGACCTACATATTTATTTATTATTGAGAAAGGCAGCGGCTTTGGAGTGAGGACGTTTCACTAAAAAAACATAGTTTTGAAGTCTCAAAAATTTCATAGAAAAAATTCTGCATGTAGGAAATAATGTGCTCTACGAACTTGAAAAAAATCTCAGCTCGAAATATCGAGTATTTTGTGCTGAACAAAAAAGACAAAATATGAAATCTAAGGTAGTGAATAGTGCAAACTTTCACACCTCCAAATTTTGTTAGATTTTGTTATTTTTGTTAATCCTAGAATATAATGTATTACGGAATTCAGATTTCGTATGATTGTCGAGTACAGCTTCATCTATATCGAGATGTTTTTTAGAAATTTTTGAAACTCTGAAATGTTGCCAAATTTTGTTTGAAAAATACCGGGCTACCTGTATCCCGGGATTCAAAGTGATTTTTTGAGCGGCTTTGCCATTTTACTAGATAAAATTAAAAAATTATCTAAGAGGGCTGAGTAGTGGCTTTATACAAAACAAGACTTACTGGGCCACCCAACACCCAAGGTCTCCCCCGGCAGGTTGTCGGACCTATATACATATTTAATTGGGTAATTTTTTATTTGTAATTAATTTGTTTGTTTTTATATCAGTGCATAATAACACAACAACGATATATTGTAGGACATGGAAGACACATCTCTCATATTTAATTAAGGCACTAGTCAATTGGTGTTGTTTTTCATTGCTACTAGGTTTTCACAGACTCCAATAGCTTATGTACATGACATATATCTACCTCCAAGCATAGTGCTTCTAATTGTTAAAGTGCATGGTTTCAGATATTATTATTGTACTCCCTCCATTCATAAAAGGTTATCTCAATTTTGTCTAAATTCGCACGTATCTAAACACTAAAACACGTCTAGATACATACATATTTTAACAAAGTTAATACATCTTTTTGTGGACGGAGAGAGTATTTAATTGCTCGGTTTGTTTGAGTCTTCTAGAGGAACCTGGCTATTATGATCGATCACAGCATCAGTGCATGGTTAATTTTGTGTGGTGCTAGGCTGCTAGCACACCTCTGCACAATACTACACAACTGAAAGTCACATCTTAGAGCATCCCCAGCCGTTGGGGCTCCCCAGGCCGAAATCCGGCGCTATTTAGCGCCGGATGGATGTATTTTTTGGCCTGGGGAGGCCCATTTTCCCAGTGGCGAGCCCATGGTCGCCTTCACCCACCGCGTGCATAGCGACGGTGTCGCCGGGAAGGGCAACCGTCGGAGTGCCCTCGTCGCTTTGAACCGCCGTAATGGTCCGCGAAGTGGTCTGGAGAGCCCAAACGCCTCGTCGGGAACGGTCGAAGTCGCCTCAACGCGACAACCGCCGTAATGGAGCATGAACTCCGAGGAAGAGCAACCGCCGCTCTCTTCGTCGAGAGACCTACATATACGGTTTTGAACGGCCGAAGCCATTCATCTATTCTCTCCTCACCATCTTCTGTCAACCATGAGCGATTGCTCTTGGCCATCGGACACCGACAGCGAGGGGAAGCCGCCTGGATGGCGCCATTGGTGGGATCAAGCTGCATCGTCCAGCAACGACGATTCCCCCCCGCCGGCCAGCGAGGACGAATGGGATGACGCCGTGGAGGAGGACGAAGAGGCCGAGGAGCAGGCCGAGGAGCCGGCCGAGGAGCCGGCCGAGGAGCCGGCCGAGGAGCAGGCCGAGGAGCCGGCCGAGGAGCCGGCCGAGGAGCCGGCCGAGGAGCAGGCCGAGGAAGAAGCCGAGGAGCAGGCGGAGGAGGAGGAGGACGCAGAGGCTGATGAGGATAAGGACTCAACTTCCTCCGACGAGGAGGTGACGAGCCGGAAGCGTCGCCGCCACGACGATGAGGCGGGGCCATCTAGGAAGAAGAATTAGTTAAAGTTAGTTTTAAAGTTTTTATATGTAATTTTTATGTTTATTCGAATTATATATAATTTGACTATGTTGCACCACTTGAGAGTTCAAGCTTTCGTTCGACGATGGTATTGCCGTAGATCGGGAAGACAAGGGTAGTGCCGTAGATCGGGAAGACGAGGGTATTGCCGTAGAAACCCATGCCATTGTCGCCGACAGGTCGGGGCCACCAAACGTTTCCCGCGATTTTCTCTCATCCGGAGTCCCCGAGCGCTCCCCGGGGGGCCGGGGATGGCCTGGGCTCCCCGGACGGATGAAAGGCCTAATCCGGACGAAAACGAGAAACCGGGGGCACGACTGGGCCGTTTTCGTCCATCCGGATGACAAATCGCCGTCCTGGGGGCCTCGTCGGGGGGACGAGTGGAGATGCTCTTATTGCCTTTATGTTCAAAGGCATGTTAGCTTCCTATGCACATATGTATCTATGTGACTGAACTACTGCGTGATTGGTGAACATATATAGTTATTGTGTTTCATTGTCAAAAAATATAGTTATTGTGTTTGAATATTTTATTTTCGTGGGGAGTACCCGGTCCTTATGTTGCCTCATTCATGAACATATGGAATTTTATTTATTAATTGCACGTTGAACAAAATGGTAAGATAAAAATAGAGTAATCCTCAGGAAAATTATTCAATGGAATATTTGGCATTACAGGATTACAAGTGTTATGTTAACTGAGAAGTTAATTATATTGTGTAACCATTGAAATAATAATCTGGTGCTCATATGTGTGACCATATAAGGTTATATATGTGTGGTTGCACTCACTATTTGCTACAAGAATGCATATATTTACGCAAAAATGTCAAATAACATTGACATGAAAAATCCATGTACAAATTATTGGCTATTCACTTAAAACTGAATCCAGTTGCCACACTCCATTAACTTTACAAAGATTAACATGGTTATGGTCAGATTCTACATTTGAGGTGACGTACTTTTATCTTAATTTAAAAGTCTTAATACTATTGTTTTCACTAGAAATACTAATTGTGTCATACTCACAATTATACATACTTCAATCTCTATTTTTTACAACATCGGCCGCAACCTTTAGGGGTGAACCCGTGGAGTTTCATCATTCAATTGGCTAGTCTTAGAATATTTCTTTTTTTATAAATTTTCTCAGATCATTCATATTTCGTATAGTCTGCTTGGCCCTCATTATATGATTCATACTTTCTCGTTTGTTAATATTTTTAATTTGTCTTGGCCTTGAATTTTTTTTGTTATATATATTTGCCCCTTGAGAGAATCAGGATTGTAGTTATATGCATTATCTGGTCTACATACCCCAACTTAACTTCTTTTGGGTCTTTGGTTGTAGTGTGTTATTTAAGATTATCCTGTAGCATTAGATTTTTGGTAGAATAAATTAGTGCATTCTTGGTTTATGCACACATCAGGCTTGAGGAAGGATCTAATGAAGTAAGGCGAGTGATTTTTTTTTTGAAAAAAATTAATTTCGTGTGTTGATAAGTTGCCTCAGTATATTGCATCTTCTTGTAGTATGCATGTTTATGTAAATAAGAGATGGTTTGTCAGTGAGATTGACATGGTTTTACAGATAGAGTTTGCAGAAAAAGAACCAAGACCTAACTAAACAAAATAGATCCAAACTATATACATATGCTAACTAAAAATCTAGTATAGATACAAAACACATCATATTCTTGGATGCTAAATCGAAAATTATGGTCAGGTGTTCCCAAGATATCAATAAACTAAGCTAACAAAATGTGCCTTTAAATACACGGTGGAGTGGAGGGGAGTTGGGTGATTGATTTTGAGATCAATCTGCACTGCAGGAAGTTCTTAATTTATGTCTGCATACAAGAATACATGTTTTTTTTTTGGGTATATGTGGCATATTTCCGCTCATTTGATTAATTTACCTCAACTATTTTTTTGTTGAAATGTACCTTTGAGGGTCACAACATGTATATATTTGTAGTGAGGTATGTACACTACTATCAAATCTTATTTGGTGGTTCTTAATTATTTCACATTCATTTCTGCAGGTAGCAAATATTTTTTTGATGATATACAAAAGGACCAAGCGAACAACAATATTCAATCTGGTCAGCAACTCAATTATTTTATTTCTTTAGGTTATTTTAATGTTTGTTACAAGGTTACATAAATTTTGTAGTGGTATTGAAGGATGAACCTAGATCTCGCCTGAAACCGTTTTTTTCCGATACTCAGTTGTACAAACAAAAAGACTGGTCAGTATTTAACCGTATATGATACTTTTCTAAGAATTTAGATTACTTTTGTTTTATTTTGTACTAACTTCAATTTTTGCTTGGAGCATCCCAAACAGTGATATGGGTATTTCCATTAACCAGTGCCTACCGGGTTTTTTTCGAGAACGAGAAAAAACCTTGGAACCAAGGGAGCTAGTAATGGATATATTATTAAATCATATATTAATAAATAAAAGTGAAAGGGGTGAGTTGACACTTGCACTAGTACAAATACACCTTCTGTCTCCTAAAGGCATCTCTTGAGGCTAGGCAATGTCGGGAGTATCATACGCTTGTATACACTACTCACTGCCGGTGATAAAAAAAAACCATGGCCATCAATGGTAATACAACATGAACAAAAAACTTAGGCCCAACCCGAGCCCATACCCAAACTACGTGGTCGGAGCTCGCTCGTTCATGTGTAGGTCAGGACGCTATGCCTATATGTTGTCGCTTCGTAATTTCTGGACGCACCACACATGATATGTGCTAGGATCCACCTCTCATCTATCCTGCCCATGCTCTGATCGCATCTTATTCGCCTGCGTGAAGTGAGAAAATGACCGTCGTTGGTAAGTTCACAAATGAACGTCGTTGGTAAGTGCATACGTGAAAAGTGGAAAGTTCAGGAATGATTTAAATATATGGTTTAGGGTATAGGGATTCGTGAGCTTGTTTTCTTGGCTGGCCATCTGAAATGACCGTCGCTGGTAATTTCACAAATGATCAGTGGTTGTAGGTTCATATGAGTGCAATAACATCGCCACACTAAAAATCATCGCACCAGCGGTGAACTTTACTGGAAAAGCTGGACTATCACAATAACTGTAGAGGAGCATAATAGCAACATGCCAGTTAGTGGTAATGTTTCTACTAGCAGGTGCGAACACTGCCGTCACTGGAGACAGACTAGCAGAAGGTGTTTTCCAACTAATATATCAATACTTTTGGTTGTAGACTATAGATATTATATGCATAATGAACAATAATTTCAGAGGCACATATGGGTCATGTATTTGGAGATGATATCATTTCTACATCATATGTTTGAAACACAAGAGAATATTAAATTTTACAGTAGTACATGCTCAGATGAAAAGACATTATAGCCGAATTGAATTTCCATTATAGAAAGTTTTTTAGTTATGCTCATATTTTCTAGATGTTAATTTCAATCCTTTATTTTCTTACATTTCTTGTAGGTGGAGAAATCAGTGATCCAGGTCAAAAATACTGATGGTGCCGCTGACCATTTTTTTGGTGAAGAGGTGATGACTAATTATATCCTTGCCTCTTCTTGATTTTTTAACATTCTCGTGTGCCTTAGTTGTATATAAAGATAGCTTCTCGCAATTACTAAAATAAGTTTGTCTTACTTGCCAGTTTTGTGCCTGTAGCATGTGTTGCTAGCAGTTTACATATATCTCAATAGAAAGTAACATGCTCTCTATTGTAGTATATCTGGCTGAAAGTGCATTTCCAACATTATCCTGGTAAAGTAATAGCATGAATAAGTTGACATGGTAAAAAAATTATGGAGATGACTTGTTTCACTGAACGCTTGGCCATCACATTTTTGGCAGCTATCTTGATCAGGAAGTGTTTTTGACCAAATATTTGATGCCTGACTTGTGAATTTATGTCCCATGCATGAAATTTTTTTTCTAACATCGTAATACAGTCGGCAGCACGGGGAAATTTTAGCAATTGCATCTTTGCCAAAGATAGAGAGCGGGCCAATAAAAATGGTTTTGGACAAAAGTAGAGTATATATAAACTTCCTTCCGTTCTTAGTTAATGTACGTAATGTTGGGTTTATCAAAATATATGTTACTGGTAGAACCGAGAATATGAAATACACATTATAGTGTTCTTAATGCTTATATATATTGGGGATGGAAAACGTTTCATCATTTTGCTGTACTATTTCAAGAGACTAACGCACAATGTTTATTTGTTAGGTAGCACAAGCATACAACTTCACTGGTGATTTGGAAGAATGACTGATTGCTTGATGCTCAAAATTCTGCCTATCCTCACAATGTAGTTGTTTGCCAGTAACATTATTTTCAATTTAATATTTTGGATCTGTATTAGCCTTGACGGTTTTCACTACCACTGTTCTCGAACTATTCTCAGGAATACCCCTGTGGGAACTGAAGTTCAAACATTTTGATAAAGAAGTTGGTACATTAATCAATTGTGTATATTGAGCTATAAGAATCCGTTTAATTCTGCTCTGTGTTCAGATTGAGGTAAATTGTTGTAATTACACATATTGTTTTTTTTGCATTACTCTCCATTTTATAAGCTCGGTAAAATTAATCCTTTTAGATGGCAATGTTCCCTAATATTTCTACAATTTTTCTCAGGAAAGATCGGGCCTTTTAAGCAGCCCCAATCACACACGGATGGAATTATCTGGTGTAACATCTCAAATTTATTTTGACCTAAAATGTCTATTTATAATTTTACATTTTTTTTAAAAAAAATGAGCCAAATTTCAATTTAAAATCCAAATCTAGAAATAAAATAAAAAGTAAAATAATAAATAAAAGGAATATGGAATATAACCTAACCACCTAAGCTAGCCTGGGAGGCCCAGCCCAGCTTCAACGCCCGAGCCATGTGAACCCAAGGTCAGCCCAGCCTTTCTACCGCACACACGTGACGGGAGCAGCCCAGTAGCAACCAGCGCAGCACACAACCCTTTCCTTGTTTCTTCAAGAACACATGGGGTCCGCGGTCATCTTCTACCTCCCTCTGAGAGACTCCCAATTTCGCTCGGTTTGCTTGCTCCCTTGCCATGAGACTCTGCCTATAGATCGAAGCCCTACTATCCCCTCCACTTGCCGCATCCGAAACCATGAAACTCGCGCCACAAGGCTGCCGAATTTCATCGCCAGAGTTCTAAGCCACCGTCGCTATTTTTTTTTATTCTGGCACCACAAAGGGTTCTCGCCGCCTCTGTTTGGTCCAATTAATTATCCCCTACCCATGTGCATCCGCCTTTATGACCCCATTATTTTATTGCACACAAAATGTTGTTGTGTCGAAGTTCCGAAGGTTATCGTCGGGCACCGCCGCTCTGCTTGTCCAAAACCATCGCGCTTGGAAGCGCGGGGGGGGGGGTGGGGGTCACCTCTAAGCATGCCTTGTACCTTCTCTGTGTGTATGCCCCCCGAGCCGAATCCTTCAAGTGATTGAAGATATCGGCTTTTCAGCCAATTCAAGCTTGTCTTCGCAACTCACCATGCTAAATAGCACATCAGTGAACACGTGTGGTGCGAATAATTTTAGCCGATTGCTGGAATCGGCTTCCCTTGCAGTTGTCGATCCGACTATTTGCTGATAAATGTTGGCCATGGCTTATCCCCAGGACCAATTTCGATCTCTTCTAGTCCATCAGCTGTTGTAAACCCCAACTTTCCATCGCCTGCTAAATCAATGATGAACACAGGCAGAAGGCATGTTGAAACTATTTGTGGCCGATTGCTAGAATCGGCCCCCTTTTCCATTGCCATGTTTAACGAGGGTTTACAACTTCTTAGTTCTCTGCTACAACGACGTGGCATGCTTGAAGTGAGATCCTTGTTTCTTATTTTTGGGGCCGATCGCAGGGATCGGCCTTGCCACGTACGTCCATAGACTTGGAACTCGCTACTCTGTCAGGCCAGTGGATAAGACCAGCCTCACCCCATTTTTTGTAGCTTCGATGCGCTCACAGTCATCCAGGTTAATTCCAGAGAGAGGCTCTTGGTCATTTGCTTCCCAGATGTTCATGGCAGCCAAAGAGATATCGATCGACTCATCGGCATGAACAACCTCCACTTCATCTCCATCCCATTGTATGATGCACTGATGCATTGTAGATGGGATGCAGTAGTTAGCATGGATCCAATCCCTTCCTAGCAGGACAGCGTAAGTGCTCTTACTGTCGACGATGAAGAAGGACGTAGGGATGGTCTTTCGGCCGACAGTTAAGTCCACGTTCAGCACACCCTTGGCTTCTGACGGTTGGCCGTTGAAATCGCTTAGCGTGACGTTGGTCTTGATCAGATCTTCAGTAGAACGTCCCAAACGTCGTAACATGGAGTACGGCATTATGTTGGATCGTCTGCTCCCGTGTCAACCAGCATCTTGCTGATAGGCTGCCCATTGATATAACCCTTCAGGTATAGGGCTTTCAGATGCCAGTAGCTCTTCTCTCGTGGCTTTTCAAAGATAACTGGTCGTGGCCCGCAATCAAACTGTGCCACTGATACTTCCTCATCTCTTGGAGCACAAAACTCTGACGGGAGAACGAACACCATGTTTGTATCAGCCGAAGTCCCTGCATCGGCTTTTGTCTGCTTGGGTCGCCACACTTTCTTTGGTGGGCGAGCTTCTGTCTCCAGTGTTTGCTGAATTTTCACGGCCAGATCGGGCCGTGCTTTCCTCAAAGTGTACAGGTACTGCGCCTCGGCTTCCTCCAAGTTTCGTAGCCGTTGCACTCTGCGCTTTTGGGAGTGGCTGAGTCCATCAGGACACCACCTTGGTCGGTGATATCTATCTTCTTCCTCTGACTCCTCGAAGTCTTCATCTTGGGATGACTCAGCTCGTTTGTTCTGAGGTGGGAGAGGTCCTAGACGCTTGAACACTGAAACTTCATTCGTTCCCTTCCTCTTCTTTTACATTCGGGAAGTTCTCGATTGTAGGCAATCGGCTCATTCCTGAGTCCCAGCAGTGTTTGAAGAAAGGACAATTCCAATGCCTGTCCATGTCCTCTTGCTCTCTTGACCTCCCTCTGGCGTGACGCTCATACCCTTCGTATCGTCGGTATTTCCTGTTGTCTGCATCAGACCGACGATATCTATCATCATCTGCGTCGTAGCGTCGACGTCGGTCGTATTGCTGTTCATATTTGTTAAGGAGGTGCGCGGAAAGTGGTCGTTGATACCGCACGCTTATCACCTCTTCCTCAGTCAAATACCGTCTGTCATCATGCTGGGGCCGGTCGCGTGGATCGGCCTCCTCTTTATCTTTGCCACGGGAGCGGCTGCTCTCGGGCTTATCCTTACCATGGCGATCTGCGAGCCCTGCCATGTTGATATCAAAAGAGAAACATGGCTCGCGTCTTATGCAATGGCTGAGATCCACCATGTTGACGTCTGGAAACGGCTGCGTGTCGACTCTCATGGCAAACTGACCGAAGAGTAATCGGCCTTGTTCTATCGCCATCTGAATCTGTCCGCGCAAGACTTTGCAGTCGTTGGTGGCATGGGTGAACGTGTGATGCCATTTGCAGTATGGCCTGCCGTTCATCTCTTGTGGCGTGGGGATTTTGTGGCCTTCGGGTAACTTCAGATGTTTCTCCTTCAGCAGCAAATCAAAAATTTGCTCCGTTTTTCTCAAATCGAAGTCAAACCCTTTTGCAGGCCCTGGTTGTTTCACCCACTTGCAGGACACGGGCTTTGCCCCCCGAGTCCATTCAGCTACAGCGACTTCCTGATCTCCTACAAAATCATCATCTTCTTCCATCTCGATCAGGGCGACGCGCTTGAACTTGTCCTGGTACAATTCTGGGTGGCGCTGTTCATACGATGTCAATTTCTGAACCATATGCGCCAATGAATTGTAATCAGCTTGGAAGGTCACATCTTTGAGCGGCGCTGATAATCCTGCTATTGCCAGCTCGACTGCTTCCTTCTCAGATAGGCGAACCGAATAACATCGGTTCCTGACGGTCCTGAACCTCTGGATGTACTCAGATACCGTCTCTCCTCGTCTCTGCCGAACCTGGGTCAGATCGGCAATGCCAGCTTCAGTAGCTTCTGAATGGTATTGTACATGGAATTGTTCCTCCAGCCGCTTCCACGTCCGAACCGAATCTGGTGGCAACGAGGTGTACCATCCAAAGGCCGGACCCGTGAGAGATTGTGAGAAGAACCTCACACGCAGCTCGTCTGAAGCCGAGACCATGCCCAAGCTGTGCCAAATATCGGCTCACGTGCTCGATTGAGCTGGTTCCTTCTGATCCACTGAATTTTGTGAAGTCAGGGAGCCGATACTTAGGCGGTAGTGGGATTAGGTCGTAGTCGTTGGGATACGGCTTGGAATAGCCGATCATTCTCTTCTTCGGCAGGATGCCGAACTGGTCTCTCATGATTGCGGTGATTTCATCCACCGTAGGAGCTGCAGAAGTTGAGCGTTCATAACTTGTACCGGTGGCATATTTGGCTAGCCACGCCTGTTTCTCAGCATCTGCTCCAGAACTGCTTCCTGCTCCGGCAACTACTCCTGTTCCAGCGATCCCTCCTGCCGTGGCAGTCCTTCCTGCTGTAACCTAGGTCATCCAGTTGTTGCAGTCTGGCACGTATGTGCACACGTATCCATGTGGAATCTCCTTGGGCGGCTCATACAGGAATTGGTAATCGCCAGGATGACCTCCAACCTTGTAGACAACGTACGCCGGTGAACCTTGTTGCTGTGGAGTTGTCGTCGTGTATGGCAGTGGCGGCCTGGTATAGAGCGGTATCTCTCCTTGATGAGTTCCTAGAGCAGGTCCTGACGGAGAGTACGTGTGCTTCATGATTTCTTGCACCACATTGAGCGCGACACGCTCCAGAGTGTTCACCAAGCTCTCAGAATGCCGATGAAGAGAGTGAGCAACGGCATAGTTAATCTCCTGTCGCAGGGCTCTGGTACGTTCGTCCGAAGGGAGAGATAGATCTAGTCCCTCCAGCGCACCTTCGGGTTGGAACCCTTTGAACTTGATCCCGTGCGAACGGGTTTTCTCAAAAGCGCCGATGAGATCGGCTTCCAAGATGGCCTTGAGATCATCGTATTTCTTCTTATGCTCAGGAGGCAGATCTTCGTACTTGACCGGTTCTTCCGCCATCTAAGATGCAGATGTTGACGTGGTTGCTGCGGAAGATTGTCCCGATGTCCCACCGGGCGTGCCAGAATGTGTTGCCTGCCAAAACCCACCGGCGAGCAGTGGTTAAGCAACACGAAGAGCCTGGAGGCTTCCAAGGCTGCAGTGGGCCCTGGTCCCTCGACGTCGTCCCACAAATGCTCCGGCACACGTCCTAGCGGTTGCGAGGGTGTGCCACCTGACCTATACCTGGTCAGGAAGGTGTTGGATTGCTTCGATTAGTTTCCTGCATGGCAGACACGTAAACATTAAATACGAGCCCGATCGGCTCTCAGGTTGCCCTGTGGATCGGCTCACAAAGCTGATCGCCCCATGATTTACGTAGGGTTAACGCTGACATGGGGCTCCTGCTTGATCAGTATAAAGCTAAACCAATCTACGACAGTTTAGGGTTTTCACCGTATGATCGGAACATCCTACGCGTAGTTGAGCCTAATAGACACGAAAGATAATGGAAAACTAACCCTAAAAGAGGCCTAAAAACCAACATTAAGTTAATTCCCGGAACATCCCTCTTAGGACTAACAAACCATACCTAACGCACTACCGGATCGTTCAACCCGTTTGCAAGGCCTAACCATACGGATATTAAACCAATCCTTGAAGAATCAAGGAGCAACTATAACGGATCGGATCTACTAAACAACGAACAAGCAAGATGCTGCCCTTACACCTGGATAGGTGTAAGGGCAGCTAGATATCGAGGGACGGCACAGCTAAGCAGATATGCGTAAGAAAAGCATCTATGCAAGCCCCAAAACATCTACGATAAGTAGTGCTACTCGCCATCAACAACGCTTCAGCACGAGCAGCACAAGGTAAACGAATAAACGCGTGCTGCCTAGATCGCAAGATGCGATCTAGGCAGCATGATGCTTACCCGGGAGAAACCCTCGAAAGAAGGGGTGGCGATGCGCCTGCTTTGTGTTTGTTGTGAACGTGATTGTCCTCCTTTTCCGATAACCCTAGATACATATTTATAGTCCAAGGGACTTTCTAATTCGGGCGTGCACCTAACCGTGCACGAGTTAAACTCTATCTTTTAATTCTAAACTAAGATGCGATCTACTATATTACAGATACACGGGCAATTAAACCCAAACTCTTCGTGTAAGGCCGCTTCAAAGATGCTCCACGCGTGTATCCTTCAAGCCCATCTTCACTTACGGCCCATCTCCTGATTTGGCCAAAATATGGTGATAACAAGTACCTCACACTTACCCGCCCGGATATCGCCCATGCGGTGCAGCATGCCTACCTCTACATGCATGCACCGCGTGAGCCACACCTCGCCCTCGTCAAGCGGATTCTCTGCTACATCCGAGGGTCTCTCGACTATGGTCTTCAGCTCCATGCGACGCCCTCCACCACCCTCACTGCCTACTCCGATGCAGATTGGGCCGGTTGCCCCGACACTCGTCGTTCTACATCGGGCTACTGCATCTACCTCAGTGACAATCTTGTGTCATGGTCCTCCAAGCGGCAAGCCACTGTTTCTCGCTCTAGCACTGAGGCGGAATACAGGGCCGTCGCGCACGCCGTCGCCGAATGTTGTTGGACGCGTCAGCTACTCCAAGAGCTTCATGAACCCCTCCGTGCAGCCACTATTGTCTTCTGCGACAATGCCAGTGCCGTTTACATGTCCTCGAACCCTGTTCAGCACAGCCGTACGAAGCATATCGAGATTGACATCCACTTCGTCCGGGAGAAGGTGTCTCTTGGCCAGATTCGGGTTCTCCATGTGCCTTCTTCGCAGCAGTTCGTGGACATTATGACCAAAGGGCTTCCTTCACAGCTCTTTCTGGACTTTCGGTACAGTTTGTGTGTTCGTTCGCCCGATGCACAAACTGCGGGGGGATGTTCGAGTATTAACTCTGTATAGTTTGTTAGGCAGGTATAGATTGTAATCTCCTCAACCGATCATGTATATCTCTCGGTTTGGTAGGACTAGATTGTAATCTTGTGTACCAAGGCACCGTATCCGGGCCTATATATTAACATGAGCTGAACGCCCCATAGCGTGGCGAATTCCCTCAAACTACTCTCGTTCACAATGTCCATGGGCGTGTTTGCATGTGTGGCGAAAAGTACGACGCATGTAGTGTCGGTTTAGCTTGGCTAGATGCTTGTATGGACTTATTTTTCCGTCTCTCGGTTTGCTTCTGCCATATGGGCATCGAATTTGGTTGTGTTTTGGATGCGTCGATTGATGAAGCGTCCTCTCATATGTGGTACCTATTATGTTTCGGCAAACATTGCCGCGTGCTAAAATTTAGCTCCCAACGGTGCCACGTGTTGGGATCCGGTTGTCCAAGGTGTCGCGTGATGAGAACCGCTTCCCAATGGTGCCACGTGTTGGGGTCCACGTGTCCAGTTCTTAGTGCACCTGGCTTGGAAATTGCAGAGGCCTATTGTCCCCATTTTTACTCAGTCTTGCTTCCACTAGGGATTGTTAGGTCAATACGGGTTCGTTGGAATGGCTCTCTGTGTCGGCTACGTGGTATTTGTGACGGCTCTTTGACATGTTCTTTGCAGCGCGTTGTGCTGGTGGTCCTGTGCGAGTCTGCACACATGGAGGCATGCATGTCGCCTGTTGTGACCCGTTGTCACGCCCCAAACTAGGGCCTAGATGGCATGACAGTCGCCATATGCTTAAGAACAATGGGGCTCATAAGCACATAAGGCAAATTGTAGAAACAATCTGGAGTATGGCACAAAGATGTACTTTATTCAAACTTGTATGCAAGCCATCACATAGAAGCGTTCAGCCTTCTAAACATCAAAGGCTGGACATTTATTTTCTTATTGTAGAAGACTGTAAAGAACTAAACATATTGGAAACTCCTACGCCAAGACGTCACTCCCCAAGCCCTTCATTCATATCTTGATCCTCATTATAATCTGCGCATATGAGGAAAATAAAATTATGAGCATGGAAAATACTCAGCAAGATTAAGTTAGATTGGATGATACAATCAAACTAACAATCCAACAGTATCGTTTACCATCAGAACATTGTTGAAACGCAAGCAGGATTACATGTTAGCATAAATATCACATAGTTTATTCTCTCCAGAGAGGTGTCAGACATCCATCATAACATCCACCCTTGGTAATACCCCATCTGTGAGAACCGCGCCACCGAGTTCCCTACTTGTGTGAGGATTGCCCATCTCACCCTGACACTGGCCTAGCCGCGCGTCGCTCTTTCAGGAACCGGCCGTCTTAGGCTAACTATACCATGTCTTTCTCTTTGTTATGATGGATAGTATTATGTCTTACAACATATTCTGTCAGTTCGTGTTTGTTTTCTTACACCAAGTCAGCAAAAGCACATGAAGGCAGTCATGTAAGAGTTTTAGTGTTGTAACTCATTCATCATCTAGGGATCCATTAATCATTCTCAAGTCCAGAGATAGCAAACACATCACACTTTACTCATATTGAACCCCCAATCTGTGCTTCGACTACCAAAGCTGCATGACCTGGCCTTGGGACAGATATCGGATGATCGGTCCTGCTAAACAAGATGCTCTCTGTAGACCAGTTGATGTAATCTGGGACATTTGACATGGTGCTTTTCGCAAGATTTATTTCATGCGTGATCTTCTTCATCTCCCTCCTAGAAAAGCCAATTTTATGGATCATACTGATCTGTTCACGGGGTGGAGGAAAAGTTTCACCAGAGGCGCGATTCTGAACTTGCTGGTTTTGATGCTGAGGTGGAGGTGGCGGGTTCGGGTTCTATGGCTGCCCTTTCCCTGTCTCGTAGAATTTCTGCATATCAAGGAACTGCCGACAGTCTTTAAGGAGGTGACTTGATTTCTTGGTGTTATCCTTTGGGTCGTAGTATGAATGTATATAATAGGGACGTTTAGCTGCTTAGCAAAAGGCAGCTCCGGGACCCGAGGAGGTCGATCCCTGTAGTTGCCACGATTTCCTCCGGAACCACTGCGGCTTTCGTCGTGACGATCGTCGCGCTTGTCCCCGCGCTGATCATCATATCGATCATCGTGTCGATTAGAGTATCCCGCTACTACAATGTTGGTGTCTTCATACCCGCGGTCTCTCCTCTTTTTCCTACGGTCACGCCGATGTCCTGAGTCATGTTTATGGTCGTCATCTTTGTCGTCGCTTCGTGGTCGTGGTTTTCTTACATAGTCTTCTCCATCAGCCCAACTGTTGGCGATGTCCATGAGTTTTGAAATGGTTTTCGGCTTCTTCCGCCCAAGTTCTTCGATATAGGATTCTCGTCGTATGCCGTCGCTGAAGGCATCGATGGCTCTATCGACAGAAACATCTTCGACAACATTCAAGAGTTTGGTAAAACGTCCAATGTACGTGCGAACTGATTACGTCGGTTTCTGACGACACTGTCGTAGTTCTTCGATTCCGATAGGTCTTTTGTATGTGGCTTGAAAATTCATGACAAAGGCGTCGACTAAATCATCCCAGGATCTGATGGATCCCTTCGGCAGCCCTCGTAACCAAGCTCGTGCCGAGTCTTTCAGGTAAATTTGCAAGCACTGCATAGCCGCCACTTGGTTTCCCTTGTGCAGGATCACCGTTTGCAAGTAGTCGTCTATCCAAGATCTTGGTTCTTGTTGACCATCATACTTGGCAGCGTCAGTAGGCGTAGGCTTAAATTTCTTTGGTGGTATCGACTCCCAAATCCTCCTACTTAAGCATTCGGCACCTCGTAGCTCACCATCGTAATCCTGGGTTTCTCCAGAGTCTTCACTATCGTAGCCTTCTCTTGCGGCACGCCGAAGGCGAGCCTTGTCGATATTACTCTGTGTGATATCGTTGTGGGTGTCTTTCGGGTGCTTCGACCCACTGCCCTGATGCATGTTCTTTTCCTTCCTAGGTGCAAGTTTATCTCCAAGTATTGCAAGACTCTCCAAAGCACCCTGGTGAGCTTGCGCCATAGGATTGTTGGGCGCTAGCGGGTGATTAATCAAATAAACCGCAAGGTTTGCAGTTGCTCCTTCAGCAGTCTTTGGTCTGATCATGCCTGCAGTATCCATGGTCATGAAAGAATTGGAAAGATTCAAAGTTATTTCCCTTGCGTCCTCTTCCGAAAGACGAGGAATTCGCGGCCGAAACCTGCCTTGATTGCTTCGAGATGCGCTTCCATGTGAGAGTTGCCCCCTTCGCCGTTCGCTTGGTTGATCGGCTGCCTGTCGGCGTCGATTGAGTTTGTTCTGCTCTTTAGACAACCAATCAAGTTTTTTCTCAAGAATCGCATGGTACGCGTTGAGGGTTCCTGCCGAGGCTCCAATGGGAATTGGAGTATGATTAGCTATGGCGTCGCGAGCTATCCTCCACCCCTCGTCAGTGATGGTGCAAGCGTTGTCGTCGTTGCTGGCACTAGCTTCGGCGTTGCGACGCCTATTGCAGTTCTTCTGCGGGCTCTTATCTTCTTTTTTTTGGTATCCCTTCTAGTTTTTTTTTTTAGAATACAATATCCCTTCTAGTGCACACAACAAGGTTATACATCCTTTACATGGGTCACTACCTGACCCATTCCATAGGCTGTCGCCCACACACAGCCCAATGGCTTTACATTCAACCTAGTGGCATAATTCAAACTATAACTTCTTAGGCTCACTAGCTAGAGACCAATCTTCGCGAAGGAAAACCTTGCTCCGCGCAACGCTCGAGCGTTCAACACGTGTCAAGATGAACGCGGACAGCGAGAGAGAAAAGAGCAGAGTACTCACGTGTGCACGTACGAGTACATCGGGTAGCGCCCGAACAAGTACAACGAGTAGCCCCGCGCCAGCGCGAACAAGTGCGGACGTATTCCGCGCGATGCACGAGTACAGCGTCGGCTGCGGACGTAGCTGGAAAGCTCCTGTCGCGAGCACTGCAAAAACCAACTAGCTTCGCGTACAGTAACAAATACGAGTACAACTAGGTATAACACGTGAGTATAGTTACATGTAGCACACGAGTACAGTCGCGCATACGAACGCGTACAGGTACAGTCACGCACACGAGACATGTACAATCGCGCACACGGGTAAGTACACTCGCGTACACGAGCGAGTAAGTGCATGAGTCCGCATGATCGCGCACACGAGACAGTGCTGATCCCGCACACGAGTGAAGATATGATCGTAGTACACGAGCGAAGATCTGAGTCTGATCAGCGCACACGAGTAAATACAGTCGCGCACACGAGCGAGTACAACATCTACAGTATTAGAATCTGAACGTTGCAGGTTTATTACCAAGTAAAGTTTGGAACAGATAAACAGTGTAGATTGATCAGTACCCCACGCGTTGTGTGTTAGTTGTGGCAAAGAAGACAAGTGAGGAGGAGAAGAAAAACGGTCATATCGAGTATAGGCAATCGATCACCATGTACGGTCAAAGTATCTAAGCAATCACCATGTCTGCATACTAGGAAGATGCTGCGTGGTGTCACGTCTCGCCCGTGATTGGAGAACGAGTTGATTAATCGGATAAAACTATACATAATGTGTAATTTTGTATTGTTGTATAAAGTTAGTGTAGAAAAGAGCAAACCATCGGACACTTCAATGTCCTCTTTGGTTGCACAGAATTGACCTCCGTATTGAATTGGCAATGAAATACCAAATCCACCAATTCAATGAAATACCGTGGTATTCACCTCTAGAATTAAGGTTTCAATGGAATACCAAATGCTATTTGGATGTACAATGTGTGGATTTGAAAGTTTTTTTTGACTTTGAACAATATAACCTCTGTAATATGAATGAAAATATACATGTATATTTCAGATGTTTCTCAATATTATTTTTCTCCTCAATTTCTGCAAAATCGAAATAAAAATTGCTCTCAGATGTGTCTATGGTTACACATAGGAGAGGGGAGGCCGTCGGTCGACCTCCAATTCTGGCCGCCGCCACACACAGAGGAGAGGGGAGGCCGCCGGTCGACCTCCACTTCTGGCCGCCACCACACACAGAGGAGAGGGGAGGCTGCCGGTCGACCTCCACTTCTGGCCGCCGCCACACATAGAGGAGAGGGGAGGCCGCTGGTCGACCACTTCCAACCGCCGGTCTTCCATCTCCCGCCACTAGAGCTAGGGTTCGGAGCGCGCGGGGAGGGGGCAACCAAGGAGATGGGGAGGAAGGGGAAGAGGAAGGGAAGGGGCGGCCGGACTGAGAAACGGATGGGGAGAGGGAGGGCGGAGGAGCTTACCTGGCGGCGGCGCCGGGTCGCCCGACGGGAGCGAGCCTCCCCAGTTCTCGCTCGCACTCGAGTTTTCAGGAGAGACTGATTCAGAGCGAATACGGAGCTCGTGACCTCTGAATCGAGCTACGGGTAAGTTTGGCCCGCTGGAGGGTACGCTCGGAATTGGCCCATGATTCCAGAACCCAATACCTAACACATCCAAACAACAGAATTGGGGCCTCAATTCCAGATTCCCAAATACCAAGCCCAATTCTATGCATCCAAACAGGGCAATAGTATATTTTCCGAATGAAAAATGCAGCATAAAGTGGAGTACTTGTCAAAGAGTGAAAAAACACACAAAATTGAATTACTCCGATGAATTACTGTCGAAAAATTACCCACCCTTGAAAGTTACTCAAGGATAGTTACCGTGGGGAAGTTACAACTGCCGTAAGTGCGTGTAAAAACTGCTGTCAAATAATGTAGAAGAAAAAAAAGTTCACGAATTATGGTCAAAGAATTACTCAAAATAGAGGAGTTACTTATGGGGTAACTATTGGAAGGAAATTATGGTTGCTAAAATATGGAGACAAATTACCGCCAAGGAATAGAAAAAGGAAAAATAATACTAAGAAATTACGGCACGAGAAGTACTCACCATCGAAGAGATATTGTGGGGTAACTACCGGCAGAAAATTATAGTCTGAAAGTTATATCGAGAAATTACTATTAAAGAATAGGAATAGGATAGTACCGCCAGCAAATTGTTGCCGAGAAAAATCATCAGCGAACAATTACCATAGTGTAACTACCATCGAAAAAAGATGGACGAAAAGTTGTGTAAAAGAATTACCATCGAAGCATAAAATACTAACGTAGATGTAGGGTAACTACGGCAGAAAATTACGACCAAAAAGGTGCGTCAAAGAATACCGTAAAGAGGGAAAGAAATACTATTACCAAACTGATGATGAATTATGGTTGGAAAATAACACAACCTCGAAAATGTGTGGAAAATATTTACCGCCAGAAAGATATGGTCTAAAAGTTGGGTGGACGAATGACCGTCAAATTATTAGAAAATGTTAAA
>NC_061510.1:402297742-402325176 GCF_022539505.1 Lolium rigidum | reverse complement strand
CGATGGGGTTCGTAGCATAGAAAACAAAAAATTTCCTACCGCAAGACGAATAAATCCAAGATCTAATCTATGGAACACCCAAGATCTGATCTACAAGATCGAAGCAACGAGATTGATATGAGACTAACCCTCGAAGATTTCCTAAGCCTACGAGATTAGATCTCGTTGTTGATGTAGACGATCATCCCCGTCTGTTGCAATCCGGCGAGCACTTCCGTACTCGGTCGCGCGTACGGTGTCGATGAAGCTCCTTCCTCTCCCCGTTCCGGCGGGCAGGCGGAGGTGTGGTAGATCTCCACGGAATCCCGGCAGCACGACGGCGTGGTGGTGGTGGTGGAGAAGAATTCTGCAGGGCTTCGCCTAAGCGGAGCGAGGAGAAGCCGGGAGGGAGGAGAGGTGGCAAATTAGGGTTGCGTACGGAGCAGCTTTGGCCGGCCAAACTATCCCACTATATATAGTCGGGAACTAGGGTTAGGGTTTCACAAAACCCATCTAGTGTCGGCGCCTGGTGGGCCCACACAACACCCTGGCGCGGCCTGGGGGGGCCCGCGCCGGCCTGTTGTGTGGCCCACCCCTGGCTCTTCTCCTTCTCCCCTTTGGACTCCGTCTACGTGACAGAAAAATAAGAACTTCTGTTTTTATTTCGTCCAATTCCGAGAATGTTTCCAGAACAACTTTTCTTGAAATACAAAACAGCAGAATTCCTCCAGAACAATTCCGGTCCTCCTCATGATGTCTTGGATCCCATCCGAGACTCTGAACAACATTCGGTCTCCATCTCATATTCCGAATCTACTTATACGACATCGAACCTTAAGCGCGTCACCCTACGGTTCGTGAACTATGCAGACATGGTCGAGACTCCTCTCCGAGCAATAACCAATAGCGGGATCTGGAGATCCATAATGGCTCCCACATATTCAACGATGACTTAGTGATCGATTGAACCATTTACATACGATGCCAATTCCCTTTGTCTCGCGATATTTTACTTGTCACGAGGTTTGATCATCGGTATCTCCATACCTTGTTCAACCTCATTACCGACAAGTACTCTTTACTCGTACCGTGGTATGTGATCTCTTATGAACTATTCATATGCTTGCAAGCTAATCGAGATGACATTCCACCGAGAGGGCCCAGAGTATATCTATCCGTCATCAGGATGGACAAATTCCACTATTGATCCATATGCCTCAACTCACACTTTCCAAATACTTAATCCCATCTTTATAACCACCCATTTACGCAATGGCGTTTGATGTAATCAAAGTACCCTTCCGGTGTAAGTGATTTACATGATCTCATGGTCGAAGGACTCAGGCAACTATGTATCGAAAGCTTATAGCAAATTGAACTTAATGACTTGATCTTATGCTACGCTCATTTGGGTGTGTGTCCATTACATCATTCACCTAATGACATAACCTTGTTATTAATAACATCCAATGTTCATGATCACGAAACCATGATCATCCATTAATCAACAAGCTAGTTATACAAGAGGCTTACTAGGGACTCCTTGTTGTTTACATAACACACATGTATCAATGTTTCGGTTAATACAATTATAGCATGAAATGTAAACATTTATCATGAACAATAAGATATAACAATAACTAATTTATTATTGCCTCTTGGGCATATCTCCAACGAGTCTCCCACTTGCACTAGAGTCAATAATCTAGTTAACATTTGTAAGGATATAACACCTTGGCCTTCGGTGCTTATCATGTTTTGCTCACGGGAGAGGTTTTAGTCAACGGATCCGACACGCCAGAAACGTATGTATTTTGCAATTCATTTGCGTCTCAACGCATCACTCATTTTCCAAATGAGTCGGCATTAATTGTATATGCTTAGTCCTCTGGTGGAACCTTAATTCCGCGGTCTGAAATAAGTCACTAATATTGTCACATACAATATAGCTTCAAAGTTCTGACACTGTCGGAACTACACCAAGTTCTCAAAGAACTCCTTGACTTAACATCCTTAGTCATTGTCAAAACAATGACATACTCTGCCTTCGTTTGTAGAATCCGTCACAATATTTAGAACCCTTCTAAATCTAGCATTGTGCTACCGATGTCTACGGGAGCTTCTATTCTTGTAGACAGTGTTGGGCCTCCAAGAAGCGAGAGGTTTGTAGAACAACGACAAGTTTCCCTTAAGTGGATCACCCAAGGTTTATCGAACTCGGGGAGGAAGAGGTCAAAGATATCCCTCTCAAGCAACCTCGTAATCACAAAGCAAGAAGTCTCTTGTGTCCCCAACACACCAAATACACTTGTCGGGTGTATAGGTGTACTAGTTCGGCGAAGAGATAGTGAAATACAAGTAATATGGATGTATATGAGTGGTAATAGCAATCTGAATAAAATATGGCAGCGAGTAAACATGCAACGAAACGAGTAAATAAACGGTGTTTTCAGTATTGGAAACAAGGCCTAGGGATCATACTTTCACTAGTGGACACTCTCAACATTGATCGTATAATAAATACTTCTTCTCATATGCGCTACATACACTCTTGTTTGATAATGAACACATTGCGTAGGATTACACGAACCCTCAATGCCGGAGTTAACAAGCTCCACAATTCAATGTTCATATTTAAATAACCTTAGAGCATAATAGATCATTGCAAAATAAACCAAGAACTAACATAGTGCACCCACTGTCCACATTACACTATGAAGGAGGAATAGATCACATCAATACTATCATAATGACAATTAACTCCACGATCTACAAGAGATCATGATCATAGCCTACGACAAGAACCACACGGTGCACACACTAATCACCTTTACACCAAGTAGGAGGAATAGACTACTTTAATAACATCACATGAGTAGCACACAACTAGTAGCGATACAAAGCTCATCATATGGATCTCAATCATGTAAAGCAGCTCATGAGATCATTGTA
Source organism: Lolium rigidum (assembly GCF_022539505.1). Taxonomy (NCBI): domain Eukaryota; kingdom Viridiplantae; phylum Streptophyta; class Magnoliopsida; order Poales; family Poaceae; genus Lolium; species Lolium rigidum. The sequence continues at coordinate 402,322,245 of NC_061510.1, read as the reverse complement.
TTGGAGTACGAGAGAGAGATTAACCACATAGCTACGGTAGAACCCTCAGCCCCAGGGGAGAATTACTCCCTCCTCATCATGGGAGCAGCGATGGCGGTGAAGATGGCGGTGAAGACGGCGGTGGAGATGACTCCGGGGGCAATTCCCCGCCCCGGCAGGGTGCCGGAACAGAGACTTCTGTTCCCCGAATTGGAGTTTCGCGATGTGGCGGCGCCCCTGGATGTTTTCTGGAGTTTCGTGAAGAGGTCTCGAAGTTTTAGGTCACGACGGCTTAAATAGGCGAAGAGTCGGAGTCGGAAGAGTCCCGAGGGGCCCACACCACAGGGTGGGGTGACCACCCTCCAGGCCGCGCCGGCCTATGGGGAGGAGGCCCTGGGCCTCCCCCTGGCTTGCCCTTCTGGCTCCGTGAGTCTTCCGATGAAATAGAATTTACGTAATTTTTACGGATTTTCCGAGCACTTTGGTTTTTGGGCCTTTTTCGCAATAAACGGACATAATAAACAGAAACTGGCACTGTGGCATCTTGTTAATAGGTTAGTCCAATAAATGCCATAATATGATATAAAGTATGCATAAAACATGTAGATATCATCAATAATGTGGCATGGAACATAAGAAATTATAGATACGTTTGAGACGTATCAAGCATCCCCAGCTTAGTTCCTACTGCGCCCTCGAGTAGGTAAACGATAACAATGATAATTTCTTAAGTGACATGACATCATAACCTTGATCATACTATTGTAAAGCACATGGGATGAATGCAGAGATTTGAAGCAATGATGAAGATAATGAGTAAACAAATGAATCACATAACAAAGACTTTTCATGAATAATACTTTCAAGACAAGCATCAATGAGTCTTGCATAAGAGTTAACTCATAAGCAATAAATTCTTAGTAGAAAGCTTTGAAACAACACAAAGGAAGATATAAGTTTCAATGCGGTTGCTTTCAACTTTAACATATATATCTCATGGATAATTGTCAACACGAAAGTATTATTCATGAAAAGTCTTTGTTATGTGATTCATTTGTTTACTCATTATCTTCATCATTGCTTCAAATCTCTGCATTCATCCCATGTGCTTTACAATAGTATGATCAAGGTTATGATGTCATGTCACTTAAGAAATTATCATTGTTATCGTTTACCTACTCGAGGGCGAGTAGGAACTAAGCTTGGGGATGCTTGATACGTCTCAAACGTATCTATAATTTCTTATGTTCCATGCCACATTATTGATGATATCTACATGTTTTATGCATACTTTATATCATATTATGGCATTTATTGGACTAACCTATTAACAAGATGCCACGGTGCCGGTTTCATTTATTATGTCCGTTTATTGCGGAAAAGGCCCAAAAACCAAAGTGCTCGGAAAAATCCAGAAAAATTACAGAAATTCTATTTCATCGGAAGACTCACGGAGCCAGAAGGGCAAGCCAGGGGGAGGCCCAGGGCCTCCTCCCCATAGGCCGGCGCGGCCTGGAGGGTGGTCACCCCACCCTGTGGTGTGGGCCCCTCGGGACTCTTCCGACTCCGACTCTTCGCCTATTTAAGCCGTCGTGACCTAAAACTTCGAGACCTCTTCACGAAACTCCAGAAAACATCCAGGGGCGCCGCCACATCGCGAAACTCCAATTCGGGGAACAAAAGTCTCTGTTCCGGCACCCTGCCGGGGCGGGGAATTGCCCCCGGAGTCATCTCCACCGCCGTCTTCACCGCCATCTTCACCGCCATCGCTGCTCCCATGATGAGGAGGGAGTAATTCTCCCCTGGGGCTGAGGGTTCTACCGTAGCTATGTGGTTAATCTCTCTCTCTGTACTCCAATACAATGATCTCATGAGCTGCTTTACATGATTGAGATCCATATGATGAGCTTTGTATCGCTACTAGTTGTGTGCTACTCATGTGATGTTATTAAAGTAGTCTATTCCTCCTACTTGGTGTAAAGGTGATTAGTGTGTGCACCGTGTGGTTCTTGTCGTAGGCTATGATCATGATCTCTTGTAGATCGTGGAGTTAATTGTCATTATGATAGTATTGATGTGATCTATTCCTCCTTCATAGTGTAATGTGGACAGTGGGTGCACTATGTTAGTTCTTGGTTTATTTTGCAATGATCTATTATGCTCTAAGGTTATTTAAATATGAACATTGAATTGTGGAGCTTGTTAACTCCGGCATTGAGGGTTCGTGTAATCCTACGCAATGTGTTCATTATCAAACAAGAGTGTATGTAGCGCATATGAGAAGAAGTATTTATTATACGATCAATGTTGAGAGTGTCCACTAGTGAAAGTATGATCCCTAGGCCTTGTTTCCAATACTGAAAACACCGTTTATTTACTGTTCTGTTGCATGTTTACTCGCTGCCATATTTTATTCAGATTGCTATTACCACTCATATACATCCATATTACTTGTATTTCACTATCTCTTCGCCGAACTAGTACACCTATACACTCGACAAGTGTATTTGGTGTGTTGGGGACACAAGAGACTTCTTGCTTTGTGATTACAGGGTTGCTTGAGAGGGATATCTTTGACCTCTTCCTCCCTGAGTTCGATAAACCTTGGGTGATCCACTTAAGGGAAACTTGCTGCTGTTCTACAAACCTCTGCTCTTGGAGGCCCAACACTGTCTACAAGAATAGAAGCTCCCGTAGACATCAGTAGCACAATGCTAGATTTAGAAGGGTTCTAAATATTGTGACGGATTCTACAAACGAAGGCAGAGTATGTCATTGTTTTGACAATGACTAAGGATGTTAAGTCAAGGAGTTCTTTGAGAACTTGGTGTAGTTCCGACAGTGTCAGAACTTTGAAGCTATATTGTATGTGACAATATTAGTGACTTATTTCAGACCGCGGAATTAAGGTTCCACCAGAGGACTAAGCATATACAGTTAATGCCGACTCATTTGGAAAATGAGTGATGCGTTGAGACGCAAATGCATTGCAAAATACATACGTTTCTGAGCGTGTCAGATCCGTTGACTAAAACCTCTCCCGTGAGCAAAACATGATAAGCACCAGAAGGCCAAGGTGTTATATCCTTACAAATGTTAACTAGATTATTGACTCTAGTGCAAGTGGGAGACTGTTGGAGATATGCCCAAGAGGCAATAATAAATTAGTTATTGTTATATCTTATTGTTCATGATAAATGTTTACATTTCATGCTATAATTGTATTAACCGAAACATTGATACATGTGTGTTATGTAAACAACAAGGAGTCCCTAGTAAGCCTCTTGTATAACTAGCTTGTTGATTAATGGATGATCATGGTTTCGTGATCATGAACATTGGATGTTATTAATAACAAGGTTATGTCATTAGGTGAATGATGTAATGGACACACACCCAAATGAGCGTAGCATAAGATCAAGTCATTAAGTTCAATTTGCTATAAGCTTTCGATACATAGTTGCTCGAGTCCTTCGACCATGAGATCATGTAAATCATTTACACCGGAAGGGTACTTTGATTACATCAAACGCCATTGCGTAAATGGGTGGTTATAAAGATGGGATTAAGTATTTGGAAAGTGTGAGTTGAGGCATATGGATCAATAGTGGAATTTGTCCATCCTGATGACGGATAGATATACTCCGGGCCCTCTCGGTGGAATGTCATCTGATTAGCTTGCAAGCATATGAATGGTTCATAAGAGATCACATACCACGGTACGAGTAAAGAGTACTTGTCGGTAATGAGGTTGAACAAGGTATGGAGATACCGATGATCAAACCTCGTACAAGTAAAATATCGCGAGACAAAGGGAATTGGCATCGTATGTAAATGGTTCAATCGATCACTAAGTCATCGTTGAATATGTGGGAGCCATTATGGATCTCCAGATCCCGCTATTGGTTATTGCTCGGAGAGGAGTCTCGACCATGTCTGCATAGTTCACCAACCGTAGGGTGATGCGCTTAAGGTTCGATGTCGTATAAGTAGATTCGGAATATGAGATGGATACCGAATGTTGTTCGGAGTCTCGGATGGGATCCAAGACATCACGAGGAGGACCGGAATTGTTCTGGACGAATTCTGCTGTTTTGTATTTCAAGAAAAGTTGTTCTGGAAACATTCTCGGAATTGGACGAAATAAAAACAGAAGTTCTTATTTTTCTGTCACGTAGACGGAGTCCAAAGGGGAGAAGGAGAAGAGCCAGGGGTGGGCCACACAACAGGCCGGCGCGGGCCCCCCGTGCCGCGCCGAGGTGTTGTGTGGGCCCACCGGCGCGCCGACACTAGATGGGTTTTGTGAAACCCTAACCCTAGTTCCCGACTATATATAGTGGGATAGTTTGGCCGGCCAAAGCCGCTCCGTACGCAACCCTAATTTGCCACCTCTCCTCCCTCCCGGTTCCTCTGTTCCGGCTTAGGCGAAGCCCTGCAGGAATTCTTCTCCACCACCACCACCACGCCGTCGTGCTGCTGGGATTCCGTGGAGATCTACCACACCTCCGCTGCCCGCTGGAACGGGGAGAGGAAGGAGCTTCATCGACACCGTACGCGCGACCGAGTACGGAAGTGCTGCCAGATTGCAACACTGGGGATGATCGTCTACATCAACAACGAGATCTAATCTCGTAGGCTTAGGAAATCTTCGAGGGTTAGTCTCATATCAATCTCGTTGCTTCGATCTTGTAGATCAGATCTTGGGTGTTCCATAGATTAGATCTTGGATTTATTCGTCTTGCGGTAGGAAATTTTTTGTTTTCTATGCTACGAACCCCATCAGATTGGATCTCACTCGAAAACCCTAAACCACGTAAAATATGCAAACCAAATTAGAGAACGTCTAACTTGTTTTTGCAGGGTTTGGTGATGTGATATGGCCATAATGTGATGATGACTATGTATGAGATGATCATTATTGTATTGTGGCAACCGGCGGGAGCCTTATGGTTGTCTTTAAATTTCATGTTGAGTAGTATTTCAAAGTAGTTGTAATAGTTGCTACATGGAGGACAATCATGAAGACGGCGCCATTGACCTTGGTGCTTCGCCGACGATGATGGAGATCATGCCCGTTGATGATGGAGATCATGTCCGTGCTTTGGAGATGAAGATCAAAGGCGCAAAGACAAAAGGGCCATATCATATCACATATGAACTGCATGTGATGTTAATCCTTTTATGCATCTTATTTTGCTTAGATCGCGACGGTAGCATTATAAGATGATCCCTCTCACTAAAATCTCAAGATAATAAAGTGTTCATCCTTAGTAGCACCGTTGCCAAGACTTGTCGTTTCGAAGCATCTCGTGATGATCGGGTGTGATAGAATCAACAAGTGCATACAACGGGTGCAAGCCAGCTTTGCACATGCGGATACTAAGGTGGCCTTGACGAGCCTAGCATGTACGGACATGGTCTCGGAACACGTGATACCGAAAGGTAGAGCATGAATCATATGATTGATATGATGAACACTTTGAGTGTTCGCCATTGAAGTTACATCTTGTCTCGTGATGATCGGACTTGGTGTGGTGGATTTGGTTCGTGTGATCACTAAGACAATGCGAGGGATATTGTTTTGAGTGGGAGTTCACCTGTTTTTTTAATTATATTGAATTAAAATTTGAACTCAATTTGTCATAAACATTAGTCTAAACTATTGCAAACATGTTGTAGATATGGTGTCCTCAATCAATTTTAACCAGTTCCTAGAGAAAGAAAAGCTTAAGAGCAACGGTAGCAACTTCACCGACTGGTTCCGTCATGTGAGGATCTTCCTCAATGGCGGAAATCTGCAATATGTGCTTGATGCACCGCTAGGTGACCCTCCTGCGAACCGAAACCGATGAAGTAAAGAATGTTTACGCAACTCGGAAAACTCGGTACTCTCAAGTTCGAGTGTGCCATCTTATGCGATCGGAAGCCGATCTTCAAAAACGTTTTGAGCACCACGATCCACATGAGTTAATCAATGAGTTGAAGACTATATTTGAAACTCATGCGGCCATGGAATGCTATGAAGCATCGAAACACTTCTTCAACTGCATGATGGAAGAAGGCAGCTCCGTTAGTGAGCACATGCTCGCCATGACCGGGCATGCGAAGAAACTCAGTGACTTGGGAATAGTGATTCCTAATAGACTGGGATTAATCGTGTCCTTCAATCACTGCCACCTAGTTACAAGAACTTTGTGATGAACTACAATATGCAGAACATGAACAAAGAGTTACCTGAACTCTTCTCCATGCTGAAATCTCGTGAGATTGAAATTAAGAAAGAGCACCAAGTGTTGATGGTCAACAAGACCACCGAGTTCAAGAAACAGGGCAAGTCTAAAGGCAAGAACAAGAAGAGTGGCAAGAAAGCTGCCACGCCTCCGTGAAACCTAAGACCGGCCCTAAGCCCGATGCTTGAGTGCTATTACGCAAGGAGAAGGGACACCTGGAAGCGTAATTGCTCCAAGTATTTGGCGGATCCGAAGAGCGGCCTTGTCAAGAAGAAGAAAGAAGGTATATCCGATATACATGTTATAGATGTTTATCTTACTGGTTCTCGTACTAGTACACTGGGTATTTGATACCGGTTCGGTTGCTCATATTTGTAACTCGAAACAGGAACTAAAGAATAAACGAAGACTACTAAAAGATGAAGTGACCATGCGCGTTGGAAATGGATCCAAAGTCGATGTGATCGCTGTCGGCACACTTCCTCTACATCTACCTTCGGGATTAGTTTTAAGCCTCAATAATTGTTATTTTGTACCCGCGTTGAGCATGAACATTATATCCGGATCTTGTTTAATGCAAGACGGTTATTCATTCAAGTCTGAGAATAATGGTTGTTCTATTTTTATGAATAATATCTTTTATGGTCAAGCACCTGAAAAGAATGGCTTATTTCTGTTAGATCTCGATAGTAGTGATACACATATACATAACATTGATGCTAAGCGAATTAAATTGAATGATAATTCTACTTATATGTGGCACTGTCATCTTGGTCATATTGGAGTGAAACGCATGAAGAAACTCCATACCGATGGGTTACTTGAATCACTTGACTTTGAGTCACTTGATAGATGCGAAGCATGTCTAATGGGAAAAATGACTAAGACTCCATTCTCTGGTATTATGGAGCGAGCTACCGACTTATTGGAAATCATACATACCGATGTGTGCGGACCAATGAGTGTAGCCTCGCGCGGTTGTTATCGTTATGTTCTAACCTTCACGAGATGATCCGAGTAGATATGGGTATATCTATTTCATGAAACATAAATCCGAAACTTTTGAGAAGTTTAAGGAATTCCAAAGTGAAGTAGAAAATCAACGTAACAAGAAGCTTAAATTTCTACGATCAGATCGCGGAGGTGAATATCTGAGTTATGAGTTTGGCATGCATTTAAAGAAATGTGGAATACTTTCACAATTGACACCGCCGGGAACACCACAACGAAACGGTGTGTCCGAACGTCGTAATCGAACTCTCTTAGATATGGTTCGTTCTATGATGTCTCTTACTCGATTTGCCGTTATCATTTTGGAGTTATGCATTAGAGACAGACCGCATTCACTTTAAATAGAGCACCATCAAAATCCGTTGAAACGACACCGTATGAATTATAGTTTAATAAGAAACCTAAGCTGTCGTTCCTGAAAGTTTGGGGTTGCGAAGCCTATGTAAAAAAGTTACAACCGGACAAGCTAGAACCCAAAGCGGAGAAATGCGTCTTCATAGGATACCATAAGGAAACTATATGGTACACTTTCTATCACAGATCCGAAGGCAAGATCTTTGTTGCTAAGAACGGAACCTTTCTTGAGAAAGAATTTCTCACTAAAGAAGTGACTGGAAGAAAAGTAGAACTCGATGAGATTGAAGAATCTCTCGCTCGTTGATCGAGTAGCGCGATGCCGGAAGATGTTCCTGTGCCGCCTGCACCGGCAACAGAGGAAGCTAATGATAATGATCATGAAACTTCAAATGAGATAGCTCATCGAACCTCGCGGATCGACAAGGGAACGTGCCACTCCGCATTGGTATGATCCTTGTCTAAATGTCATGATTGTGGATAACAATGATGAAGACCCTGCGACGTATGAAGAAGCGATGATGAGCCCAGATTCCAACAAATGGCAAGAAGCCTTGAAATCCGAAATGGGATCCATGTATGATAACAAAGTATGGACTTTGGTAGACTTACCTGATAGCCGCAAGGCTATCGAGAATAAATGGTTCTACAAGAGAAAAACAGATGCTGATGGTAATATTACTGTCTATAAAGCTCGACTTGTCGCAAAGGGTTTCCGACAAATTCAAGGTGTTGACTACGATGAGACTTTCTCACTCGTAGCGAAGCTAAAATCCGTGAGGATTTTGTTAGCAATAGCTGCATTTTTCGATTATGAGATTTGGCGGATGGATGTCAAAACGGCGTTCCTTAATGGAGACATTGAGGAAGAGTTGTATATGGTACAACCCAAAGGTTTTGTCGATCCTAAAAATGCCGACAAAGTATGCAAACTTCAGCCGTTCAATCTATGGATCGAAGCAAGCATCGAGAAGTTGGAACCGACGCTTTGATAAGGTGATCAAAAACTTCGGGTTTATACGGTGTCATGGAGAGGCCTCGTATTTACAAGAAAGTGAGTGGGAGCTCCGTAGCATTCCTGATATTATATGTAGATGACATATTATTGATTGGGAATGATATAGAACTATTAAGCAGTGTAAAGGGTTATTTGAATAATAGTTTTTCAATGAAAGACCTTGGTGAAGCATCGTATATATTAGGCATCAAGATTTATAGAGATAGATCAAGACGTCTAATAGGGCTATCACGAGAATACATACCTGGACAAGATTCTAAAGAAGTTTAGAATGGACGAAAGTAAGAAAGGATTCTTACCTATGTTACCGAGCAAGGTCTTGAGTAAGACTCAAGGTCCAGATCTACGGCAGAAGAAAGAGAAAGGATGAGTCGGATCCCCTATGCCTCGGCGAGTAGGCTCTATCATGTATGCCATGCTATGTACAAGACCGGATATAGCACATACTCGTTAGTTTGACTAGCGAGATATCAAAGTGATCCGGGAATGGAACACTGGACAACGGTCAAGAATATCCCGAAGTACTTGAAAAGAACTAAGGATATGTTTCTTTGTTATGGAGGTGACCAAGAGCTCGTTGTAACAAGTTACACCGATGCAAGTTGGAACACCGATCCCGATGACTCTAAGTCACAATCCGGGTACGTGTTTATATTGAATGGTGCTGCAGTAAGCTGGGCAAGCTCGAAGCGAGTGCACGGTGGCGAAATCCTCAACAGAATCGGAGTACATAGCGGCTTCAGAGGCTTCGTCAGAAGCGGTATGGATGAAGAGGTTCATTGTAGAGCTCGGTGTGGTTCCTAGTGCATTGGACCCACTAGTCATTTATTGTGACAACATGGGTGCCATCGCCAATGCACAAGAACCAAGGTCACACAAGAGGTCGAAGCATATCAAGCTGCGTTATCATTCGATTCGCGAGTACATCGAAGATGGAGAAGTAAAGATTTGCAAAGTACACACTGATCCGAATGTAGCGGATCCGTTGACTAAAGCTCTCCCTAGGGCAAAGCATGACCAACACCGGAATGCCATGGGTGTTAGGTACCTTACAATGTAATCTAGATTATTGACTCTAGTGCAAGTGGGAGACTCGTTGGAGATATGCCCAAGAGGCAATAATAAAAGTGGTTATTATATATCTTTATGTTTATGATAAATGTTTATATACCATGCTATAATTGTATTAACCGAAACATTAGTACATGTGTGATATGTAGACAACAAGAAGTCCCTAGTATGCCTCTTAAACTAGCTTGTTGATTAATGGATGATTAGTTTCATAATCATGAACATTGGATGTTATTAATAACAAGGTTATATCATTATATGAATGATGTAATGGACACACCCAATTAAGCGTAGCATAAGATCTCGTCATTAAGTTATTTGCTATAAGCTTTCGGTACATAGTTACCTAGTCCTTATGACCATGAGATCATGTAAATCACTTATACCGGAAAGGTACTTTGATTACACCAAACGCCACTCGCGTAAATGGGTGGTTATAAAGGTGGGATTAAGTATCCGGAAAGTATGAGTTGAGGCATATGGATCAACAGTGGGATTTGTCCATCCCGATGACGGATAGATATACTCTGGGCCCTCTCGGTGGAATGTCGTCTAATGTCTTGCAAGCATATGAATAAGTTCATAAGAGACCACATACCACGGTACGAGTAAAGAGTACTTGTCGGGAGACGAGGTTGAACAAGGTATAGAGTGATACCGAAGATCAAACCTCGGACAAGTAAAATATCGCGTGACAAAGGGAATTGGTATTGTATGTGAATGGTTCATTCGATCACTAAAGTCATCGTTGAATATGTGGGAGCCATTATGGATCTCCGGATCCCGCTATTGGTTATTGGTCGGAGTGAGTACTCAACCATGTCCGCATAGTTCGCGAACCGTAGGGTGACACACTTAAAGTTGGATGTTGAAATGGTAGAACTTGAATATGGAATGGAGTTCGAATATTTGTTCGGAGTCCCGGATGAGATCCCGGACATCACGAGGAGTTCCGGAATGGTCCGGAGAATAAGATTCATATATAGGATGTCATTTTATGTGAATTAAAATGACGCGGAAGGTTCTATGGAAGGTTCTAGAAGGTTCTAGAAAAGTCCGGAAGAAACCACCAAGGAAGGTGGAGTCCACATGGGACTCCACCTCCATGGCCGGCCAACCCTAGTGGGGGTGGAGTCCCAAGTGGACTCCCCTTAGGGGGCCGGCCACCCCCATATGGGAGGTGGAACTCCCACCTCTAGTGGGAGTCCTAGCTTGGGTAGGTTTCCCCACCATATGGAAGGTTTTTGGTTCGGGTCTTATTCGAAGACTTGGAGACCAACACTTGGGGTTCCACCTATATAATGAGGGGCCAAGGGAGGGGGCCGGCCAACCAAGAACCACCAAGGTGGCCGCACCCCTTAGTGGCCGGCGCCCCCCTCTCCCCAAACCCTAGCGGCCTCTCTCCTCCACCACATCCCGCACGCTTAGCGAAGCTCTGCCGGACTTCTCCACCACCACCGACACCACGCCGTCGTGCTGTCGGATTCAAGAGGAGCTACTACTTCCGCTGCCCGCTGGAACGGGGAGGTGGACGTCGTCTTCATCAACAACCGAACGTGTGACCGAGTACGGAGGTGCTGCCCGTTCGTGGCGCCGTGATCAAGATCTTCTACGCGCTTTTGCAAGCGGCAAGTGAACGTCTACCGCAGCAACAAGAGCCTCATCTTGTAGGCTTTGGAATCTCTTCAAGGGTGAGACTCGATAATCCCCTCGTTGCTACCGTCTTCTAGATTGCATCTTGGCTTGGATTTCGTGTTCGCGGTAGGAATTTTTTTGTTTTCTATGCAACGTTATCCTACAGAAGCAGCCAGGCCAACGCTGCGAGAGGAGCTGCGACACCAACGCGAGATCACAGGGTGAACCACAAGACACTACTAGAGAAGCTTGCACAAAGTGAGGACCCTAAGAGGGCATATTGGGGCGGAGGGACAGAGTCCATCACTTCGAACAGGAGAGACATCATCGGGACGCCTTCAACAAGGGAGCGACACCCACAGGTGCCGTCGTCACCGGCACAGATCAACACCATGTGCAACTTTCGCTAAGGTCCAAACCCGATCGAAATTCCGGTCGCCATAGCGAGGGCGTAGAGTAGACATCGCAGTAATCACTGCCGCGCCCCCAACCACAGCCACACTATGAACTAGCCCCGACTAGGTTCATCCGCAGGGTGAAAGCACATGCTGGCTGGCAATGCCCGACCAGACCCAGATCTAGATGTCAACGACACTAGAACGGCGGCAACCAGCGACCTCGCCATCCCCAGGCCGCCAGCACTCTGCACTAGTACGACCAAACTGATCGGAGGGAAACCAGACTACCGCCGCGGGGAGCAGCGAGCGATGCGGGCACGGCTGCCAACCCGGCAAGCATGCGCCGACCCAGGGACCTATCCCAGATAGCCAGCAAGGACCTCTCCCCCAAGCGACATCCAACCGCCGGAGAACCCCGAGAAGGCAGGACTCCGACGGCTGCGAACCAGGTCGCCGGGTTTCGACCCGCAGGGAGCAGACCCACACGGCAGTGGAGGAGCCAATCCAAGGAGCATCCACAGCCAACCAGGCGGCACCGCGCAGGCGAACCACCACGCTGCAGACCCAGCCCAACCAGGCCCAGGTCTGGGCCCACAAGCCCAGATCCGGTCAAAACCCTAGAGCTGAACCACAGCTACCGGCGGCCAGATCCGCGCACGCGGCGCCGCCGCCAACCCCAACTGCCGGGCACAGCAGGAGCAGCGCCGGCCAAGCCGAAGCCACCATGCCGCCCAGCCGTGGGACCCAGGACCGCCCCGACAGGCCCGCCGAACGCGCAGGGGAGGGCGACCACAGGAGCAGCGACGCCACGTCCGCCTGGCCGGCCGGCCGCCGCGGCTCGAGGTGTTGCGGCCAGCGCCGCCACCGAAGTTCCTCACCGCCGCTAGGTCGGGATCCGCCCCGTCGGGCCTCCTAACGCGCGGAGAAGGGGAGAAACCGCCGCCACCGGCACCGCGCGAGCTTTGCCCGGCGGCACTCGCCGGCGGCGGCGGCGGGGGAGGGAGGGAGGTGGAGGACCTGCGCGGGGGAGGGTGGGCGCCCCGGTCGCCTCGGGGTGGGCGACGGGAGCGGGGTCGGAAAAAGATAGTTTCGAATCGAAAGAATCCCAACTCCTTCATCAACAACATCAAGTCCGGTATGGATGGAGTAACTATCTTCTTGAAAAAAGAAGAATCAATGGTCTTCAATTATTTTTAGCCATGATTACCCTAGAGAGACTAATCAGCGACAGACTAAGCGAGTTCAAAAATTGAAATGAGGAACCGATAATGCAAAAAAAGGAACTAGATGTCCAGATCCACAACAAAATACTGAGAGTCAGGAGTCAAAAGTGAGAAATCTTTGGACAGAGATTTGGTGCACATGGGCACCAGTGATTTTTTGAAAAAAATTAAAAATTCATATTTTTGAGTTTTAAAAAATTGGAAAAAAAATCCACAGATAGTCAATGATGTATCCCACAAACGTGCAAAAAATAAATTTCAAAAACTTAATATTTTGAGCTACACAAAAATGACAAAATTGTAGATCTGAGTAGTCATTTTCAAATCTCAAAAACATATCAGATTTTATCATTTTTCTCTAGCTCAAAATAAAAACAATTTTGGATTGGGATTTTGCATGATTGGGATGTATCAATGACATTCTTCAGAATTATTTTCATGATTTTTATAACTTGTAAAAATATTTTAACTTTTTTTTAACATGACGAGAGCACTGAAGTTCGGGAGCTTAAAGCACTTTTCGGAAATCTTTCATATTTTACCTGTGTTAACTTTCCGATGTGCTCCAAATAAACAAGAGAGCAAGCTTGTGACTGTTATTTGGGGGCTCGGCGGGCTAGCTAATTGCATCGAAGATGGAAGAACATAAAGAGGCGTGAAGAGATGTGAAGCTACAGGAAGAGGAGATGAACATGGGGAGTGAACTCGTGAGTGAAGAATGGAGTAAAAATCAAAAAGACATCTTATTTCTCTGTGGATCTTCTGTGTGGATCTCTCATCTATTATATTTTACAAAGTTAAGTTTAAGAGATGGCCATACAATAGGATACACATAGTTTTGCATAAATAATCTGGGATCTTCAATTTTTACCAGAATGTTGGGGGAGCCACGGCCCCTGCTGGTCCCCTGGCTCCGCCTATGATGTCAGGGATCAAGTTGGCCGACCAAGACACGTTAGGTCGACTTACCATGCCTTGCACCATAGGATGAACTAGAACAATACCCCACGGTGTTGCAACGGATATCTCTTTAAAAATCTAATAAAACACATAAAACTTGGTTTATAGAATATGCAATATTTAGTTGGCCATAGGAGTTGAGGCACTAAATTTAATAGCTATGAAATGGATAGGTATTTGAAAATTTAAAGATCATTATATTTTAGAGGTGTACGTGATTGATTTAGATAAGGTAAAGAACCAAATGATATTGATGACTTGCATGAAAAATGCATGCACATTGCCGCATGTTTTTTAAAACGTCATATGTGGTTACATATAAGAGCACATAATTAATATTGAGTTTAATTCACAAAAAGTTCTTTTCATTGTTAAACTATTTCGGTGTTCAAGTTGCACATGACTTAACTATGTATTATGTAATGATATAACAAGAGGGTGCGATATTATCAATCGAGCGGAAAATAAAAGATGGCATTGCTAGTTTAATGGTTAAAAATAGATAATATAAATATCTTGCATGTAGAGATAGATAATAAATAAGAACTATTAGTGGGATGAGGTGGACAAATGATTGGCTAAGGAAATATGTGATGTGGATAGCTTGCATGTTGAGATAGACAAATATTAATTGCACTTAGTGGGGTTTTATTTTATAAGAAGTATAGATATGCTACACTGAACATGCCAATACTTAAAATGGTTTTGCTAATTCTTAGTCGAACTGGTAATTAATTTAGAGCTTCAACAGTTAGTTTTGCATCATGATTGTGCTAGTCAGTGAGTTACAAGTGGGTTGCAGCTAAGTAAAGGTGGTCCGTGTAGTATATATATAAGTACTATACTATTTGGTAACAAAGTTCTTTTTTCTCCTAATTTTGAATTATTTTTGGGATTAACATGGTGCTGACACGTATGTGCTTTGGGTGGTTTGCTTCCCGCTGGCTCTTCTCTGTGTGTAATTTCGGTGCTCTGTGCGATTTTTGGGAGGTTGAGAGTTTGTATGATGCTGATATGTCTGGTCGCTGTTTTGGGGCATTAGTTATGTGGATGTAGCAGTGGAGTAGGCTCTGCAGTCTGCACGATAGCTGGCTTGGTTGTGCATGCGTGTGGTGAGGCTGGTGAAGACGCGTGTACAGTTTTGAAGCTGCTAGACAAACTACTTTGACCGGATCGGTACTCCTTTTTGTCTCCATCTTCTCGGTTTCCACCGCTCCAAAGCTTTGTCCGCCTTTCCCTCTCCCACGTCCTCTCCTTTTCCACCACTTGCTCGCACCGATTTGGCGCAGCGGCGGTGAGAAGACCTGCCCCGTCTTATTATATTTCTCATGTTGCTGGTGGCGGTAGGAAACGGCGGCGCCGCGGGGTTTCTGTCGGGCGGTGCGCGAGGTCATCCGGACGGGTAGACAGAGATCGGTGGCGCCGCCTACATCCTCCTCTCGCACCCACCGACGCCCTCCTCTCCGTCCCTAGGCGACATGGAGGAAGATCTCGACTTGCCAAGGAGGCTGGCGGCGCGGAGGAGGAGATTGGCTTCCGGCATCGAGCCAGTGGGTTGTCTCTCTCCCGAGCCTCTCTCTCTTCCAAGATGTGAATCAAAAAATCGATGTGGAGGCGAGAACAACTAGGTGGGCAGCATCGCATGCTGCTGAGCCTCAGCTGGCCGGGGTAGTCGGCCCAGCAGGGGTCACTTGCGTTGGTGTGTCGTGGCGGTGCTGCGGCGACGCAGTGCCGCTGCCAGCCACGCCTTGGCCCCGAGCCGCTGAAACCGGCGGAGGACCCGACACCCGACGCTGCCCACCGGTTGGGACCACCACGCGTTGGTGCCGACTGAGGGGAGGCCGTCCAGATGAACTACGCGCTCATCGATCAGTTCGATCTGGCGCCTCCATCCCTAGCCAACCTCCTGTCGTCAACACCGCCGCCTGATCTTGCCGTGTGGACGCCGCCACAAACTCCACGCCGTCGAGATGCAGCTGTGCGTTGTGCTGTACGGCGCACCATTGTGCTGCAGGCCTACCTGCGTCGTACAGGCAAGGGGAGGGCAGGGGAAACCGTGCCGTTGAGCTCCAGCCGCGTCCTGGAGCTGCAAGCCGCCGCGCCAGGGAAAGGGAGGGCACCGGCGGCCGACGCGAAGGCCGTCAAGCTCCAGCCATGCGCCGCGCTGGAGGACGCGCCATCGAGCTTCAGGGCGCCCTGCGTCACAACTCACAAGCTCCCTCCCGCGTGAACTGGATCACTGCGGTCTTGGTGCCCATGTATGATTTGGTTGCTGCTACTGCGTTTGCTAGCTGGTTCGCTGCTTAATCACTTACAGTTACAGCTTTTAATTTTCAGAAACTACACATTCTGAATCAGATTGTTATGCTTTTGTGGGTACTGAATTTAGGAAGTCCTACACTTCGTATTTTTCTGTCTCACGTCTGATTCAAATTGTCCTGCAGTATGTGTGGTTACTGCTTATTATTGTATTTATGAATCAAAACTTGCAATTTCTGGACTGCACGGTAGTGAGTGGTATATCTTTCTTAGTTGCGGACACTTTCACATGTAGAAGACACAATTTCCGATTAATGGTCTGTTCCATCCTTTGGATATGAGGTTCTTCATAAAGGGATTCTGAGCCAACAACTAGGTCAACAACTCGGTTTAGGACAAAGTGTGATGTTGGAATATGAAATCGTATTGACTGCTTCGACTGAATGAAATTGTATGACACTAAAACATACTACAAAGAATAACTATTTGGTTAGCATAATTTCTAAAATCCCAATCCATCATTTTGTTAATAATCAACCTTTGTTCAGTATCCAGTTTGTCGTTTCATGATATTATGGTTGACAGTTGATTGAAATAATTTTCGTAAATCAGATTTGCGTACAGTTGGGGAAACAAATAGTCAATCCAGCACCTCTTATCACGATAACATGCCATGTTCACCTTTTGATCATACAGTAGTTAGCCTATTCTTTATGGTTGGCCAGGGGATAGAATTTTAGACTATCTTCTTGAACTGGATAGAGCACAACGTTCACATTATGCTTTAGATGGCACACTTCCAATATTCACAAGTGATCACGTGTGTTTTTTACCATCAGTTTACCGAAATATTGATGTACTGCAGGTCCTTGTGCAAGATTTTGCGCATTTGGGAAACTATGCTTTAGATGGCACTCTTCCAATATTCACAGGTTATCGTGTGTAATTTTCCCATCAATTTAACTAGGTATTGATGTACTGCAGGTTCTTGTGCAATATTTTAACCGCATCGGGCATTTTTCGACAGAGAGTTATTGGCCTGAAACGGCAGGCCATAATGGACATGGAAAACAAAAAAAGGAAGCCATGTTGATGGTGTGCCCACTCAGATTATATGTGTATATCAATTCTCTGTCCATCCCGTGTGCTCCTTTATATTTAAACTTGGATAAATCTTTGCACCTACACTTGAATAGCAGCCCATTGATATTTGCTTTCAACCGTACACACACACCTACCTTCACCAGGCATTTCTTTATATACACTATCCTCACATGTAAGTATTTTGTTATCTGGTGCAATCTACTGGATGTTTGCTACGGCAAACAAATTTAGAAAGCACAAGCCATCGAGAAAATGGAGTGCCAAATATGCCCTCTCATAGGTTATTGAATTGATTATTTGAATCTTATTTACTTATTCTGGATACATATGCTAGCTATACGAAATATGCTTTTAGATTCTAGACATTCATTTATATTGTACCTACTGTGATTTTTTTGTTCTCGATGAAAACTATAGAGAGATGATAGGTAGAACAACCGCTATTCACTTTTGTGAGGAACCCTTTCAAAATTCTTCTTTTTATGCTATATAATTGCAATGGTCAGTTCACACATCTCATATAAATGACCTTGTGGATTATCCAAATCAACTTTCATTAGAATGATATTGTCAGCATGCTTGCCTAGGATCTTTCCATTTCCCCCCTCTTGTACGGTATTTTTTCCATTGTTTCCTTCCATGTTGTTTCGAGCATATCAGCCAGAGGTCATAAGATAGACCTTCAGCCAGAGGTCATTTAATTTCCACATTGTTTGGAGTAAGGCTATGAGTGTTGTACCCTAATAGCAGTGGCGGAGCTTGAACGAAATCGCAGCAGGGGCGAAATAGTGGTGACTCTAGGATTTTTTGAACTAGGTTCATATTATCGGAGAAAATCGTGCATACACAATGTACTAACACTTTCCTACAGAAAACACTAAGGTTTAGATTCGCAAAATTATAAATGAACCTTATTCATGGCAAAGAAAAATACCTCAAATAATTGGATAAATAAACTGAAAATTTCTGGTGCCTAAATTCCCAATTGCAGCAACATCCCAGGCGTGCCTACCCTGTAGATATTTATTTGGGGAAGCCAACGTTCTAAGATAGAATATTCATCTACTCAATAGATGGTCAGACACAGGTTAAACATGCAAGGTGGAATGGTTTCATGGCCCAAAGATGTTGCTTTCATATTCATCACAGGCTCATTATTTACTAAATCGGTGTAGCACACGCAACTGACCGGCCTAGGCTAAAAATTACTACTGGGTAATGTTGAAAGTTCAGTTTTGTAGGGGGGGCGATCGCCCAGGTTCGCCCTGCCGATGCTCCGCCAGTGCCTAATAGGGAACTATCCAAACAGTACATGGTTATAAATCTGACGAGAACTTTAAGTGGGACTCAAGCAGATGGATCTTCGTAACTTGCTGAATTATATCATCTAACCTTTTCAGTAACTACTCAAATGATCATTTCACTGATTATGTGTAGTCAATGACTTGCGATACTTTTTTCATCAGGATCTTATGAAGAAGGGTCCATTTAATGGCGTAAAGTTTGAAGCATCAGGGAGCAATGGACACAAGGTAGATAAGCATCCTATCCTTGAAAGGAAATCTAAATCAATATCCGATGATTGTAAACGGAAACAAGAAGCTCAGATAAAGCCAAAGACAGGGATAATCATTGAAGTATTGAACCATTTGAGAGGTTTCTCATTGCTTCAATTTTCCTTAAAAGGTATCCTCTAATTGCTGACCGCTTCTTAGTTAGTACATTAACAAACTAATTAATATATGCAAGATACTCTTCTTGCTTATAGAGTATCTTGGTTCTATCGTCCAGTTGTATTGTGCTTGCTTACCTAGCTGAGAACTCGCAAAAACTAGGCTATGCAATTTGCCAGCGATTCAGAGGCTCTTTCAACATCTGCATTGTTTAGAGAATATGTTCTTAGATCGTCTGTACTTGAATTACTAGATTACATATGCATTTTTTTGTTTGATTGTTCGATGTATAAAGATCATTCAGCTGCAACATACTTCTCTATTGAAGCTCCAAGACCTGCGCAAAATTCTGCGATAAATGGTCAGTGTTAGCTTTAAGAAAATTAAATATATGTTCTTCCGAATGAATTACCCTTTATGTATTTTATAAATCTCTTAGTATGATATCCGTTATTCTCTCACTGTATACAATTGTGTTGTATATAACTTTCTACACCTGCGAATTGGTGTGCAACTTACATAATTCTGTCAGGAATTGTTGATGCTAGCTTCCAAGAAAAACATACATGTATTATGTTCACATTATACAGATGATCTCAAAAAGGGAGATGTGCTTCGTGCCATTGTAATTAGAAATTTGTTAGCTATAGATACACGCTGCAATATATTCCAAGCCTGTAGTTAATAGGAATTTATGTTTTGGTTTGACAAGAAATAAATGAAATAGTGGCATATTAACATTTTTCTCAAGCATATATGAAACGGTGGCATATTAAATTTAGATTCAAGCAATATACACCTTCCTGGCTGTACTATCCTGATAGCTTTGAGCGAAAAATGAGTAAATGTTTTTTCCTCAACTTTTAGCTATTTGTGATCATAGCTCTGAGATGGGATCTATCATATATGAGAAGGAGACCATTCAAGGGCTTTGATGTCTCTTACATACCATGTATTACAAGCATATATGAAACGGTGGAAGGTGGCATATTAAATTTAGATTCGAGAAATATACACCTTGCTGGCTGTACTATCCTGATAGCTTTGAGCGAAAAATGAGTAATGTTTTTTCCTCAACTTTTAGCTATTTGTGATCATTGCTCTGAGATGGGATCTATCATATATGAGAAGGAGACCATTCAAGGGCTTTGATGTCTCTTACATACCATGTATTACTGCTAAATATGGTTTTAGTTGGATAAATCAACCAGACACTTCTAGCACTCTGACGTAATGTGATGCTTTTGTTGTACTGGAGTTTTGCTTGTGGAACAAGCATGCAGGATTAATTTTCATGATGCATAAGTGCATGATTTTGGTTCAGATGGGTCATGTTGGGCTGTTAGGTTAGATGGACATGTACTCTGGTTTCTTGCTTTTCATGCATTGAGCAATTAATGCCTGGGATATTTATTTTTGTTAACTTTGTAAGTAACGCCTTTCGCAAAAAAAAAATCTTTGCAAGTAACGCCAGTACGCATGGAGAAAAAGTTAGAGGCTATGTATAGTATCATCAAGATGGTAATTCTATTTTCTTTTTTTCTAGCACTCCAAATTATGGGGCTCATTACGGTAAGTGTGCCATGTCGCTCGAGTGTAGAAACTGAATATTTATGTTTCATCTTCCTTCTGTTGTTTGTTCTATCCTGAAGATTTGCAAGAACGGAATCGGCCTTAGGTTTTGTAATACATAAATTTATTGGTCATATTGTCATTATGATGGATGGGAATACTTCTCATGGTAGCAGTTCTATGCAGGTTCCACCCACTGAGCTGACGTGTGGTGGTTTTGCAATTCTTCTGCGGAAGCCGGGATCTGCTGATCTACATCCGGGGCGACATCAGTATGCTATGCAGTTTGCAGCACTGTGGTTATTGTACCGACTCCCTATGTGTACACAAATTGCTCATCTTTATCTCATAGATTGTAGGCAATTATTTTGTCTCAACATTGAGTTTGATCTATGCAGAATTAGATATGAACAGGCCAAATAGTGTATATTCTATATGCTGACGAGAAGCTAGATGTGGTTTATTTTCACTTAACGTCTTCTGAAGGTCAGAAAATATTCATAGCTGTAGCCTAATTGGATTTGTCAGTTTTTCTTCCAGTTTGGAAGGATTTTTACCTAAAAAGGGTTATGTAAGCAGGAGATTAGCTGATTGTGATTTCTTCATTCTAGGATTAACTGGTATACTTTGGGATCAAGTCGCACAAAAATAGCACATGCAGCACAAGGTGTATATTTACAGCCACAGCAGATGTGGGGGTTAACTGCGTCGAAATTAACACTTGCACTTCATTAGCTTAGAGTATGACTTCTAATTCTTGACGTGTTGTGTTTTTTCTTCTGTAAGTTGTAAAGCAGGTGAAGCTTTTTTTTTTGTTATGTATTGTGGTAGATTGCACAATCCATGCTACTGCCCAAATTCTATTGATGTAATGGCTGCGGAACTACTAACTACTCATTCATGTGTATTTCAATGTATACTGCTGATGATGATTAAAATGCAATACCAGCTATTGTTACCAAACTTAATTTATGTATATTTCTGTCCCCTTATTTAGTTGATTCTTACGATCAATCTTTTATGCACATGATTTCAATGTGTACTGTATCAGACTTCGCTATCAATCACCTTGAAGCTCATTGTTTAACCAGAAAAATATTCAAATTTACCAAATCAACTGTAGTCTTAAAATTATCAGCACCATGGTATTACACGGTTGGCGCGGCGTGCCGCCGCGCCCATTCATGCTAGTAATTTTTAGTTGCAATTGAGATTTTTATAGCTACTAATGCGTTACCGCTGCCAAAAGATGTATGTGCAGTAAAAAGTATCTCCGTAAAATATAAATCATGGGTAAACATCAACAGACTAAAACTTAATTAGGTTTACCCATATTGTAAACATTTATCTAAACTTGCTAGCTTCTAGTTGTAAATTTTTAGAAGGTCGTTCCAAGTGCTTGAAAACAATGCTAGCAAAGATACTACACTATTTAAGGACCAACATATGTCCACATGGTTGCTATCATTACATAAAACTTGTTTTAGATGGGACGATGCTTTTTTGCACCCGGGAGCATATGCTTCTGGTTTTTTATACGACTTTTAAATATAGTTTAAAATGTTAAAAGAAATTAAAAAAATTGACGCGTCCCTCTCAACATGATATGTGCTCATAAAGTCGTTTCGCGGAAAACCGACTTTTTTGTATCGTGTGCAAAAAAGACAAAATTTGATGTTTTAAAAAAGTTTTTCACAAGACATTTCTTTATATTTTTCACACATAACACAAAATATCATTTTTTTTGCGAAACTTGGCTTGCATACATATAATGTCGATAATATAGTAATATACGCTCTAAATTTTTGTTCAAATTCTTTTTAATATTGTAAAATATTTTCTCGGGTAAAATATTTTGCTCTAAATTTACACCGTACTGTTAGAATGTTGTTTATATGTATGTGCACATTTATTTTCATATTTTTTAGAACCGTAGAAATATAATTTACAAAACTAGAAGCACAGGTGCTTATGCCAAAGACACTTTTTTGCATCATATATAAAGATAAATCTGCATCAACTAATTTAAAAACGAAGGGAATACTAGATGCCATAGAAGACCTATGAGTGACCAGTGAGGCCAGCAGGTTGGAGCGGACGGACAAGATACAGCAGAGATTCTGATCGGACGGTCAGTGTTGTGTAGTTTTAGATGCTCGGAGAAAGCACGCCAGACAAGAGGAATCAGGCTCGCGGTCGCGGCGTCGCACGTGTTCCTCACCTCTCGGCCCCCGAATGGTTTCTTCTTGTCCCTCACCATTTCTCTCTCTCTCTCTCTCTCTGCAGTAACCCTATCTTCCTCACCGCCCCCTTCTCTTTCACCCTCCTGGCGACGGCGGCCGGCGCCGGCGGGCTTCGGAGGGAGGTCGGATGCTCCCTCTCCTCTCTCTCTCCTCTCTCGCAATCTCTGACCTCTGACAACCCTCTCTACCGCTTGTTTCTGTAGCTAGAGCGGCCGGCGACCGGGAGGACGCCGGCGACCAACACCCCGAGCCTGCGACCGCGAACGACCTCGCCGGAAGCGCCGCATCTTCTCCAAGTTTGCTGATCCCCTCTTCAGAACCCGAGGTACAACCCTAGACCTCAAGATCTGATTCGGTCCTGCACTGTTGATATCCCCTTTCCGAATCATTCAAGTTAGTTTGTGAAATTACATCCTGAAAAAGGAAGAGTACAGCGAAGAGTGTTAGATGAGGGCCAGTAGTTGAGAAGGGCCAGTGTCAGAAATTGAGTGTCTACACGAGAAAAGTATGGAAGAATGATGCAACTTATGTGAGCATGCTTAGGTCTGGAACAACACTTGTCTCCTTGTTTGTGAACTCCCGAGGGGATTGTGGCTTGGTTCAAGATAATACGTACTTACTTTTAGATGATCTACGAATACATCATAAAAAATAATGCAGTTGAAATAACATCCATGAGCAAACAACTATATTATGAAGTTTGCATTTAGTACTTATTTTTGTGCATTGAAACTTCAAAGATTGCGAGTAATATTTTCGAGAGGCAAGGACTACTCGAACATAATCTTGTAACGTGTCACTAAATGGCCAAGGTTAAGGAAAGCGGAAAAAAGCGTTGCTTATGCGCGCTGAAGCACATTGCGGAGGCCTTTCGCATTGATTGCATAAGCGCTTAAGCGGAACAAAGAGGGAAAAAAGCGCCGCTTATGCACGCCTGAAGCGCTAAGCGGAAGGCCACCGCACCAATTACGCTTAACGCTTTCATGAACCTTGTAAATGGCTAACCCTAATCACATTTAGAGAAGTTAACAATGTGGGGTAGAGCAAATAAGTTTTTTTAAAAATGAT
Source organism: Lolium rigidum (assembly GCF_022539505.1). Lineage (NCBI taxonomy): Eukaryota > Viridiplantae > Streptophyta > Magnoliopsida > Poales > Poaceae > Lolium > Lolium rigidum. Next base: position 402,298,447 of record NC_061510.1, on the reverse strand, counting down.
GGCGTGTTTCCCCACTGGAGGGCCTAAATGAAATCATGTGCCTTCAAATTCATGATTCTGCTTTCATCTCACTCCCTTCCCCCAACTGGATATGAAAATGCTAATATAAGTTTTGTAATCAACATATCAGCTAATATATCGTATGAGCACATACTTTTTCATAGGCAAGCTCAACGCTGAACAGCAAATGAATACTGACGGATACCCAGGACATTGTTTCACATAGATAAACAGAAAACTTGATAAAATGACAAAATTCAGTGTTGAAAAGTGACCCACAAGGGGCTAATGGTGTCCAATGTTGGGTCAGACACGGCAACCTTTAAGGCTTACCGGTCTCCTGTAGCTGTTCCAATTCGCTAGTGCGGGCTTCGTCCCAGCTTAATCGCTGCTCATCGGGCCCTCCTTACACTTTTTTAGGCTCCTCCTTGAGGCCAGCAGCCGAGCCTTCTGGTGGCTCAATTGATCTTTGGTTTTATTTTCACTGTCGGATAGCTATGATCTGACCTTATGATAGGTTTTTTCATAAAATGCTGTTCTTGTTGTGATGGTTCACTTGATCAATTTTGATTGTGTCTGTTCTTGTTGTGATGGTTCACTTGATCAATTTTGATTGTGAGTGGATCTATCATGTCTAGTGTGCTATGCTTGAATCTGGGCTGGATGTTTCAAATGAGTGGTTGCATAATGGCATTGGTTTTGTTT
>NC_061510.1:402259814-402297642 GCF_022539505.1 Lolium rigidum | reverse complement strand
AACCAGTTCTGCTGATGCTGCTCTCATTCAAATGGCTAGGTTCAGGCCCTGATATCATGCTTCAGAGCTGAAACTTGAACGTTATGTAACCTTTTCTATTTAATGAAGGACCGCACTACCTGGCGGCGCCGCACAGAACTCAATCCGTGCGGTGGCTGTCCCCATCCCGAAAATAGTATCTTTCGCACTTTCTCTTGGCTCGGACGTACATGCAACAGCACATTTCAATGTGCAGCGACTCAGCGCATGCATCTGCGTGACCGCATGTTCGAATAAAGGCCACGCTTGCTCCATTCCATGCACGGTGACTTTTTTTTTGCAGACATCAACCACATGGTCACCTGAAGCATGTATTGTACTATAATAGTACCGCTACATGAAAAAATTGATCTAACGTTTAGCAAAATAAAAGGAAGTAGAAGATAATACTGTGACTCCAGCAACAATGACATTTCCTGGTCGTTGATTTTGCTCAACATCATTTCCTATAAAAAAATAATTTAACAATTCTTGGATTATTTTAGTAGCAGTTTAGCCTGTTGCAACTAGCCACCCACCAGAAGAACCAAAAGAGCACTTCCCAGATTATGTAGTCACAGTTATCAGGTTATTTACGTAACAATTACAAAATGATGTTTATAAATTGCAATTACAAGATAATCCTCACTAGCAACTACCGGATTATTCAATAGCAACTGCCAAATTAATTAGACACAATGGCCAGGTTAATAAGTCACAGTTTATCAGTTAATTAGCCCCAATGACCATGTTGTTTATGAAGGCAATTGCCAGATTATATCAGTAGCACTGACCGGATTAAGTAGTCATAGGTACCATGTTATGTAAATATCTAACACCAATGGTGTTTGTCTATCCCCAAACTAAACTACCAGATGAAAATTTCACAGAAAATAAACTCACGATGTGTAGCTGGTTACAATAGCACACGCGGTGGCCATTTAGCCGAGATGCGGCTGCTGCTCTAGGGAGAGACTGCGCCCATCGCTCAAGGGAGAAAACGGCGAGCACATTGCCTTCGAGGCAGCTCCCAGCAAGAAGAGATGCTGGCGAGGTCCTCGCTTTCGATGCAGATCCCTGCGAGAAGAACTGTCGCAGCGCGACGGTGCCCGTGGCCACGACACCTTCCGCGGCGGAGTCAGCTTAAACTGGCGGCGAACGAGTCCGTCCGGCTGCGATTGGCGGCGGACGCGACCGGCCGGCCCGAGTCTCACTGCTGGAAGGCGGCGACGGCGGCCTCCCGCGCGGCTCCGTGCTCGGCGGCGACGGCGTCCTCCCGCACGGCTCCGTGCTCAGCCGCGACAGCGACCTTCCCGTCATGGCCTCACAGAGATGTGCGGTCGAGGACACCTCTCAGGACATTCGGGACGAGGTGGGGGAGACAGCGTGGGGATAAGATGTGCTGGATCCCCTTCCTAATACTAACCGCCGCACGGAACGTTAGCGATGCGGCGCTTATTCCTATCATTTCCCTTTAATGAAATCCCCTTTTACCTGGAAAAAAAACTTTTATCGATGTTGTCAGTTATTGGTCTATTAGAACACTATCTGTGATTGACATGTTTTGTGCCATGCCATCTTTTTCCACACCGTACGTTGTGTCTCAATTGTACATTTGTACTTCCATCCGAATCTAAGACGAGAATTATGGAACGGAGGGAGTGCAATACAGTGTAAGAGTATCTCCAGCCGCGTCCCCCAAAGCGTTCTCCAAACGGCGCCGAATCAAGCATTTGAGACGCGTTTTCTTCGTGCCGCGTTTGAGGGAGGTCGCTTTCAGCCACGTACCCCCTAAACTTTTTTTTGTTAGGGTTTTCGAAAACACAACCATTTTATTAAACATAACATACATGTTTGCCAAAATTGTTTTTAAATTAAAATACAAAAAATAATAAAACCACTAAACAATATAATAAGTGGGGCTAGATCAAGGCGCCGCGGCATTTACTGATAATCCTTTGACCCCTCCATATATGTTAAACGAGATCATTTTAAAGTTGCTCGTGAACATTGTTGTCACGGATCTCTACGTGCATGGCGAGGAAATTAGCAAAATCTACAGGCACCTCATGATCAACCTCAGCAAGAGGGCCCTGACACTCATAGGGACCAACATGTCTGCTGATCTTGCGGTCATTCTCGATGATCATGTTGTGCATGATCTTACAAGCCTACATCACCTCCCATATTTGGTCGTGAGACCAGCTTAGAGCAGGGTACCGGAAAATTGCAAATTGAAATTGAAGCACACCAAATGCCCGCTCAATATCCTCCCTGCAAGCCTCCTGTCGTGCAGCAAAGTGACAATTCTTCTGACCTGATGGAGCCGGGATTTTTTTGACAAAAGTGGCCCATTTTGGATATATACCATCGGCTAGATAATAGCCTTTGGTATATTGGTAGCCACTGATCTCATAGTTGCATGGTGGAGCATGATCTTCCACTAGTTTGCTTAACATCGGAGACCGTTGCAACACGTTGACGTCATTGTGTGATCCTGCCATGCCAAAGAAAGAATGTCAAATCCACAAGTCATAATTTGCCACAGCTTCAAGCACCACACTGCAATATCCATGACGCCCTTTGTATATACCTTGCCAAGCAAACATGCAGTTCTTCCATGACCAGTGCATGCAATCGAAGCTTCCAAGCATCCCAGGGAATCCTCTCGCAACATTTTGTGCCATGATCCTTGCAATCTCTTCTTCAGTTGGCCCTCTCAAGTAGTATTTGCCAAACTTTCCCACCACAGCTCCGCAAAACTTGTATATGCACTCAATGGCAGTAGACTCACTCATGCGAAGGTAGTCGTCATGTGTATCGGCAGGTGCTCCGTATGCAAGCATCCTCATGGCGGCGGTGCACTTCTGAATCAACGAGAACTCGGCAATGCCTACAACGTCGTGCTTTAGCTTGAATTAGGCGTCGAACTCTCGAACGCCGTGGAGGATATTCATGAACAAACCCTTGTTCATCCTATGACGGCGCCGAAAATTGTTGGCCTGTGTTGCGTCATCTACGAAGTAGTCGTTGTGCAGCATGGTATGCCCCTCCATCCTTTGCTGGGGCTTCGACTTCTTTCTTCCCGGCCTTGAACCTCCGCGGCGCGGCCTCTTTCGCTTCTCCACCTCGGCATCAAGCATGTTCTGGAGGGACGCGATGATCGATAAATGCTCCCGAATGTCGTCGTCGAAAGCTTGCTCGTCCTCCAACAGTTGGAAAAGCATCTCGTCGTCGCTATCCATGTATGAATCAAAATAAATTGTTAAAATTCTGCCGCGGCAGAGGAGGCAACGAACAACGACCTATCACGCCTACCTGACAAGGCGTCGAACACATTCTGTGCGTGGAGGTGGGGCGGATTTGACGGCGCTTGCTGGGACGCGTTGGCGAAGCGGCGGCGGCGAAAATGACGGCCAGAGAGCCAGCCACCACGACGGTGCCCGACTCAGAAGAGATTATCCGTCGAAACGGCCGGCAAATCGAGCGGCGGCGGAGGGCTAGGTGGAGCGGGAGGGGAGGCGCGACGAGAAATAAAAGGTGAGAACCAACCGTTGTGGGTGTGGTCGCTGACATGTGGGAGCCCGCCTCACTTTTCATTGTATTCGGCGTGCCCGGAGCGTCCCTGTGGACCGGGGACGGGTTCGGGATGCCGGGCACCGTATTGGGCCGCGTCAAACGGAAGGAGGCTTTGGGGTGCGCGGCTGGGAATGAAAAATTGTCCGGCGCATCCCAAAAACCTTTAGGGGTTGCTTTGGAGGACGCGCCTATTGTTGCACAACTAATTGCTAAAAAGTTGTTGAATACTGATGACATAACTGCTGTAAACCTCTTAAGAGGCATTTAATACTTTCTACCTTTTCAATGAAATGAATGTAAAGATTTCTTTGCGTTTTCTCGAAAAAATAAATGGTAATGCTAGCCAACACCTCAAACCAATGACAGATAGTTAAATGTGCTGCATCTGAAGAACTGACGTATTTCCCGCTATCTAATTTTGACAAATTCAAAAAATGGCTATGGATCATTTATCAATCATGCAAATGTCCCTTATTTAAATCATTATGTTTGCTGTTTATAATTTGTGTACCAACTAATAAGATTATGTAGCTTGACTCCGGTGCAGCAAGACCAACAAGGTATGTAAGAGATCATGAGATGACTGCGCCAGAGACAACCATTATTTATCCTGATCGAGGTGGTAACATTCACATTTTTAGAGCCATTAGGCCATCTCCAACGGAGCGAGTGTCCGTTCGCGTCTGAACCGAAAATGTGACCGGACCATCCGCACGGCGACACAAACCCAGCGCATCATTGCGCCTGGAATGCGTTGCGGCGGACGCACCAAGTGACCGCTCACTTCTCCATTGGGCCCGCCTGGCAGAGTCTGTATCGAAGGCAACGCTTCCGCGGCCATCGCTTCCACGGTCAGCGTTTCCGCCTTCGCCATCAATGTTGCGGCTGCCTCTTCTGCGCGCGCGCACTAGCGGCCGATGGCTGGGCTTCTGCGCTGCCTTGAATGACATCGTTTCCCGCGCGTGGCTGGCCTTAAAAGTCCACTGGCATCGTTTCTCCACCGCCCACACCTCCACTCCCACCACCACCGCCACAACACCATGGGGAAGAAGAAGGACGACTTCGAGGCGTCCGGCAGCGGCACCAAGAAGGAGGAGCGGCCACACAGGGTGCCGCTGCCCGTCAGCGTGGGGAGGCTGATGCACGCGGCTCGGATGCGCGTGCGAGGCACGGGGGACGTGCACATGCACGGCGGGCGGCGGCTCAGCTACCGGCGGGTGCCCGTCCCTCCCGTGCCTGCGCGCGATCCAGATAGGAGCGTCGAGATCCGGCGAGGCGGTACCTAACGCCGGACCTCCGCGCCGATCCCGCCTACGACATCGACTCCGACAGCTGGCGCAGCTATCTCGAGACCGAGAGGGATCCGAGGAGGAGGGCGGGCTTCATGGGCGACAGGGACTTCCCTTTGACCGTCCACCGGCGCCTCGTCGTCGAAGACGGCAGGCGCCGACGCCTGCGCAGGACGACCACGACCACGACGATGACGACGACTACAACGAGGCGCTGGCGTACCACAACGAGGAGGCCAAGGACGACAGCGACGACTACGTCGCGTGCATCTTCCAGGAATGGCAGTTGGCCATGGCGGAGGGCCGGAAGTTTGAGTACCCGGACAACTTGACGGACGACAAGATCGCAAGGCTCGGCGTCCTCGTCTCGGAGGTGGACCGACCTGTGCAGCCGCCGCTGCCCCGGTACGCCACCGGCATCATGCCGTCGGGCCTGTCGGAGGAAGAAGCCCTACAACTGGCGCTACAGGACTCGGCCACACCACCGATTCAACCGCCGCCTCCACCTCCGCCGTACAACCCGTGGGCCTCCCCCCCCACCTCAGGCCTGGGCTCCTCCACCTCCGCCACAGGCCTAGGCGCCTCCACATCCACCTCCGCCACAGCCCACAGGCCTGGGCTCCTCCACCTCCAGCACCGCCGGCGCGCCCGACGCATGTTCTGCCGGTTCCCAGCTGGCCATGGGTGGTACCAGAGCTCGTCGTGATTGACAGTGACGACGAGAACCAGGCGTTTAGGTTTTTTTTCCATTTCTTTAACTATGAAAAAAAATGCGTCGTGTCGCTGGAGCCACCCCCAACGCAAACGGACGTGCGGTCGATTTCGACCATTTCGACCGACACAAACGGACGCACGCGAACATTTTTGGACGCTGAAATCCGTCGCCCCGTTGGAGATACCCTCACACCTTGTGCGCTCTTTGACATTCTTACTCCACCATATTCTGCTGAGAAGGGGAGAGACTGCTCATACTTCTGGAAGCTTCAATGAAGACCACCTGGTATACACAGCTCTTGAAACTTGATTACTGGTTTTGTCTATTATAATCTAGTATGCTAGCTCTGAGCTGTGTTAACATTTCTTTCAATAATTTCAGTTGTTTTGCCAAGTGAAATAGATAGCTCCGAGGTAGTCTGGTTGGAGGAATTGGAGGACCATCAGCCTACAGAGGGATTTGTTGTTGCTAGAGGCCTGTACAAAGGCCCTGTGATAAGGAGACAGTTAGGTTTATACCACTTTTGAACATGGATCAAGAATCAGTTGAGGATGCATTGCAGGCTCCTAGTATCAGTTGTATGTGTGTTTAGTAAATATGAAACTAATATTGCGTTTTTTTGAAGAATTGTCAGAACCAAAAATTAATTTTTATAAAAGCGAGATTTTCTGCTTTGGAAAGGCTAAAGAGGAAGCGGAGCAGTGTAAACAACTATTTGGTTGTGAATCTGGTTCTTTGCGCTTTAGGTATTTGGGTATACCAATTCATTATAGGAAGTTAAAAAACTCCGAATGGAATCCAGTTGAAAGTCGATTCAAAAGAAAACTTGGATGTTGGGCTGGAAAGATGTTATCATATAGGGCTCGCCTTGTATTGATTAACTCTATCTTTACTAGTTTACCGATGTTTATGTTATCATTCTTTCACATACCTAAAGGGGTAAGGAAGAGATTAGATTTTTTCAGATCACATTTCTTTTGACAATGTGAGGAAAATAAACGAAAATTTCGGTTAACTAGGTGAAACTTGATTTGCAGACCTAAGGACTAAGGCGGTCTTGGAATTGAAGTACTGGAGATTAAAAATTCTTGCCTTCTTAGTAAATTGCTATATAACCTCCTTTCTGAAGAAGGTTTATGGCAACAACTCTTAAAAAACAAATATCTATCACAAATTTTTTTCTGGAAATGACTAATGAAAGATAAAGAGGAATTTTTTAGCAGATGAAAATTTGAAGTGGGCTCCGAAGAAGAAGTTCGATTTTGGGAAGATATATGGTTAGGTGAGCAAACCCTTGCATCTCAGTATCCCCAGCTATATAACATAGTCCATCGTAAGCATGATACTGTGGAAAATGTTATTAGTTCGACTCCGTTAAATATTGGTTTTCGGAGACGGCTGATTGGTGATAAATAGGTTCAGTGGGTATGCCAAAGGCTAATGGAGATAACTTTAAATGATGATCAAGATAAGTTCGTTTGGGGCCTCACATCATCAGGAAAGTTCACCGTCAAGTCAATGTATGGTGACATATTAAATGGCCATACAAGATATCTTCGTAAATATCTTTGGAAACTAAAAATCCCACTTAAGTTTAAAATTTTCATGTGGTTCATTAGTAAAAAAGTCCTTTTGACTCGCGATAATCTAGCAAAGAGGAATTGAAGTGGGAATACGAAATGTTCTTTCTGTGATGCTGAGAAATCAGTTGCATAATTGTTCTTTGGGATAGAATTGTCTGTGTCCTTGCAAGAAACTGACAATGCTTTGTCCACTCTCACATACTCTGAGTTCCCTTCATTCAGTTGCCGTGAGTTCAACTGTTACTCTTCTCCAAAATGATCGATCTGCTTAAATTGTGAAACCGAGCGCTACTTGCACTCACTTGTACTACTTGTAGCTAGATGTAACATGAAGCAAGTGACCTGAGCGAAGATAGTTATGCTGGCCACTTGATAAGGTTGTTGCAGTCTTGCAGATAACAACCATAGAAGTACATGATAATAATTCTATAGGAGCTGAATCCTGCGTGAGAGATGTACACTTCTATACACTGCCCAATTTAGATGTGCTCCAGTTGACAAAAGTTCTACTAAAATATAATATGGAGAAAAAAAAACTTGGAGAGCGATGTTAAATAACCGTGCTAGTATTTTTGCTTCTACAAAATTTAGAACGTATGGGCTTGGAATGCATCAGGAATCCCCAAATCGCTTTGAAGAGGCATTATAACTTTATAAGGCACCAATGTAGCTGTGAAGCACTATTTCTCTTTCACCATCTTGTGTTTCCCCTCGATACATTTCACGTCTCCGCGAGCATAGCACTGATCGAGCAAGTATTGCACCTATTAACAGCTGCGTGTGTGAAGTTTAAGATGCAGTCCTACTCGACTGATATGCGTCCAGTGCCTGCCATCTTCAAGAGCTCTCTTCCTGACTCTTGTTGTCTCAATCCCATGACAACGATGATCCTAGATCAGAGTATCAGACCCGTCGACTCAAGGGGTTTACAGGTCGCCTAATTGGACCAGACCATCCGGAACACAGAGTCGATTAATCCACCATACTGGACAAGTAACAGATGGATTGCAGAGGAGACACACATGTACAAGAGATATTTTGAAGATTTTGGGCTGCAGTCAGCAACAATGAAACAGCTTCACCAGCAGTTTGTACTGAAACGTCTCATTTCTGATGTCTCTGCATGTATCCATGAGATATTTATCTATGGTACATGTTAACAACATCAACACAGCAGGGCTACTTAAACTGCAGTTTTCCATATTAAAGAAGCATAAGTTCAATCGTAGTTCATAGGCCAAAAGGGCAAGTACTACTACACCATTCAGATAGTGGCACACAAAGCCAACAATCTAGCACATACATGGATCACGAATCAGTTGCGGATGCAGTATCAGTTGTATGTGGCTTAGTAGAGGAGTAGAGCAAGCATCGTCCAGTCGACCGTCAACCTGCATGCGATCTACGATGTAAACGACCTGATCTGGATGAATGAAGAGCAGCGTTTATTCCATTTTGATTGTAATGTTGCCGGTCTGTGATGTATTTATGTAGCTCTTTTCATCAGATGAAGGAGTACATACTTGTTTTGAGAAGAGGAGAGTTCTTGTCATGATGTATTAGGCAGAACAAGTGGCATGAGCTTCTCACAATCTCACCTAATGATTATTCAAGTCCTTTCAGTTACCGTGAGCTCAACTGGTGTTCATCTCCAAAATGATCGATTTGTATAAATTGTGAAACCGAGTACTACTTCTCTCAGCTGTGCTATTTTTAGCTAGATGGAACATGACAGCACGTGACCTGAGTAAAGATTGTCATGCTAACCACTTGATATGGTTGTTGCAGATGACAACCATACAAGTACATGCTCATAATTCTTGGGGAGCCGGATATATATCCCACGAGAGATGTACACTTATATACGTGCATTGTCAAATCCAGATGTTCCCTGCTTGACAGAAGTCCTCCTAAAATATAGAGAAAAAAAATGAAGAGTAGTGTTAGTACTGAGAATTTTTTTGCTTCTATGAAAATCGGATCGTATGAGCCTGGGATGCATGGGGAATTCCCAAATCATTCCGAGGCACTATGTCAGTGCTATTGGCGATACAATGCCGGCGTTCTCAAGATGTACATATACGGAGTGACAAAATTATTAGAAAAAGGCCGACTTTCGCGAAGGGATGACAACTCGCTCCGCACGCGACAAGTGACGCGCTGTGGTGCCAGAAAATCTCTAAAAAGTGGTCTCTCTGCTCACCACGTGTCGCAAGGAAAATCAACGTGGAGACGAGGGAGAAGAGAGAAGACAGAGGAGGCTGAGTTGTGTCATCTTTTCCTCTTTTTCCTAGATTCATCTTTTCAAAATGAAATATCGTGAGAACTGTAAATCTAAATTACAATCCGTTTCCACTTTTGAGACACTCTCGTCGAGATCTTCAAAACTATATCCCATGTTGATAGGTTTCGAGATTTTTTTTTCCGTACTTCCTATACTACTATGGTTGTATTCGTGTTGTGTATCTAAATGTACTCGTGCATTAACTGATAAGTACATATGTTTTAAATTTATTTGCTGCATTTTTTCTTTACTCACGTGCGCGACTGTACCTGTACTCGTTCGTGTGCGTGACTGTACCTGTCTTATGTGGGCGACTGTACCTGTACTCGCTCGTGTACACGACTGTACTCACTCGTGCGCGGGATTGTACCCGTCTCGTGTGCGCGACTGTACCTGTACTCGCTCGTGTACGCGGGTGTACTTACCCGTGTGCACGATTGTACATGTCTCGTGTGCGTGACTGTACCTGTACACGTTCGTATGCGCGATTGTACTCATGTGGTACATGTAACTGTACTCGTCGTGTTATACCTAGTTGTACTTGTATTTGTTACTGTACGTGAAGCTAGTTGGTTTTTGCAGCCCTCACGACATGAGCTTTCCAGCTACGCCCGCAGCCGACGCTATACTCGTGCATCGCGCGGAGTACATCTGCACTCGTTCGCGCTGGCGCGGGGCTACATGTTGTACTCGTTCGGGCGCTACGCGATGTACTCGTACGTGTACGTGAATACTCCGCTCTTTTCGCTCTCGCTGTCCGCGTTCGTCTTGACACGTGTTGAACGCTCGAGCATTGCGCGGAGCAAGGTTTCCCTTCGCGAAGATTGATCTCTAGCTAGTGATACCCATGAAGTGAGCCCAAGAAGTTATAGTTCGAATTATGCCACTAGGTTGAATGTGAAGCCATTGGGCTGTGTGTGTTCGACAGCCTATGGAATGGGTCAGGTAGGGCATGTTTGGTTTTAGCCCCAACTAGCCCCGCCAATTTTTTGGCATGACCAACACAAGGGCATGACCAATATTTTGGTAAAAGGTTGTTGTTTGGTTTGTTGCCACGGGTACTTTCCAAAATGTTGGCAGAGGTAGCCTGGTGTTTGGTTTGCAGCCAACTGAAAAATGTAAAGGATGTACGAGTATAACCTTGTTGTGTGCACTAGAAGGGATATCGTATTCTAAAAAAAAAAACTAGAAGGGATATGGAAAAGAAAGAAGATAAGAGCAACCCTATAGATCCCATACATCTCGACCTGTAAAATCACAAGTACAGGAGGCGGTAAAAGCGATCTGCGCGGACAATGCCCGATCAGATCCCGTAAAACCGAAACCGTAAAACATCATATTCGGAAATATGCCTAAAAGAGCCCGCATGTCAGCCATTTTTTCCCCTTTTTTTTTTTTCATCTTCCTCCCAAGCAACTGCCCTGGCCCGACCGTCCCACCCCCACCCACGCCACCCATGCCCGCGCCGGCCACCGCCCGTCCCGCGCTCGGCCACGGCCACTGCCACCCCGCCTTGCATCGTCCGCCACCCGTCTCGCCGCGCGTCGCGACCGTCCGCCCACGCTCGCACGCACCGGACGCCCTGCCACCCGCCCGGCCCGGCCACGGCCGCCCCGCCTCTCGCCTGCGCTGCGCCGCCGTGCACCCGGCCATAACTGCTCCGCGCGCTGGTCCCGCGGTGTGCTCGCCTAGTAAGGTCGCAGCGCTCCATCCTGGACAGATTTTGCCGGACTTGGTCGCGAGCTGAAATTTCTGTGCCGCGAAAATGCAAGGATTACAGGTCGCACTCGGTTTGGCCACCGAAGCTATGTATATACAGATCCGGGGGAGATTTTTACCAGACCCCTTTAATTTCTTTACAAGTGCATGCTTTTCCGGGATCTGATCGGTGAGCGGAATCGAACGAAAACCGTAAAAAAAACCCAGTTATTTTACTGTTTTGGCTGATTTTCGGGATCTGCTGGAGTTGCTCTAAAAATGCTTCACCAGTAGTTCGTACTGAAATGTCCATGTCTCCGCATATATCCATGTCTGAACACATGCACTCATCAAGTAATTCCACTCAGGTATCCTGGATATTTATCCACATGTTAACAACATCAACAGAGCAGAGGTATTTAATCTGCAGTTTTCCATACTAAACAAGCATAAGTTCAATCATAGTTCATAGTTTTGGCCAAGTACTTTTTTTAACTACACCATTCAGACAAAGTGTCGCACAAAGCCAATAATCTAGCACATACATGGATCACGAATCAGTTGAGGATGCAGTATCAATTCTACGTGGCTTAGTAGAGCAAGCATCATTTAGTCGCCCCGCAACCTGCATGCCATCTACGATGTACACGACCTGATCTGGATGAATGAAGAGCAGCGTTTGTTCCATTTTGATTTAATGCTGCAGGGCTGTGATGTATTTATGTAGCTCTTATCATCAGATGAAGGAGTACAAACTTATTTTTAGAGGGGAAGAGTTCTTGTCATAATGTATTAGGTCGAACAAGTGGCATGAGCTTGTCACCTAATGATTATTCCAGAAAAAAAGATTTGGTGTGGCGGACAGATTAGTCCAACTCATTGTGTAAACTGTGGAATAATTATTCTTTGGGATAAAACTTTATGTGCCCTTGCAAAAACTGATGATGCGTGGTCTCCCGAACCCTGATAACCCTTCTTTCAGTTGCCGTGAGCTCAATTGTTATTCTTCTTCAAAATGATAGATTTGTGTAAATTGTGAAACTATTTCAGCTGTATTATTTGTAGCTAGATGTAACATGACAACACGTGACCTGAGTAAAGATATATTGCCATGCTGACCACTTGATATGGTTGTTGCAGATGACAACCATACAAGTACGTGATCATAATTCTTGGGGAGCTGGATATATATCCCACGAGAGATGTACACTTGTATAGGAGCACAACAAATACGTGCATTGTCAAATTCAGATGTTATCTGTTTGACAGAAGTCCTCTTTCCTGACATCGTACTTTTTTCTTCTACAAAAATTGGATCGTATGGGCTTGGGATGCATCGAGAATTCCCAAATCACTCTGAGGTACAGATCAAGCACCTACTGTACCTAATCAACTCACTGATATGCACCAGTGCCTCATTCCTGACATCTTCAGGAGCTCTATGCCCAATGACAATGATGATCTTAGAGAAAAAGAACAAACAGGACATCACATATATAGTTAATTCATCCACCATATCCAGCGCACTAATAAATTGAGCATGATAATCACATTCTACAATCACGAGAGTACTACAAACTTGTGTATAGTTAATGATGCTCCGGTTCATATTAATTGACTCTAATATAGATGTATCTAGACATATTTTAGTACTAAATACATCCATACTAGTGTCAAGTAATATGAATCGGAGAAAGAAGCTTTGTAAGAGTGCTAGAGTGTGCCAGATCAAGCACGTTAGTAGACAGGGTCATTTGCTAGCTATATTAGGATGCAGAAGCAAAACATTGTTTGGGGCCACTCTGGACCAGACTCCATAGTGCATGCTTGTAATCAGGACCTTTCCTTGAGTAATATATTCTAAATTCGCAAAAAAAAAAAAGCTTGTGTACAAGCTTGGACAAGTTTAAGATGAAGTGCAGAGGAGACACACTGAACTGCAGCTAGCAAGTTACCAAGGTACTTAGCCTTGAAACAGTCACAGCTTCACTAGTAGAGGCTCTCCCTCGCCCTCCTCCTCTGCGCCGGTGTGGGGACCTAGGCCTGAGCTGTACCCGTCCCCACGCACACCTTCTTGCCATCTTCACAGTACATCCTAGGCCGGCGACAGGGCGGCGGCGGCACAGCGGTAGTACCCGGGGTTTGCTGCGGTAGCCTCGCCGGCAAACATGGAGAGAAATCGGAGGGGGCAGGGCTGCAGCTCTCATGGGAAAGAGGTGGCGGCGGTGGGCGGCTCGCATACCTAGGCGGCAGGGGCGGCGCGCATGTCTGAGCGGCGGAGCTCTCGCGAGCGCGTGGGGAATAATGGAGACGAACGACGAACCTGTGGAGGAGATAAGGTAGTGGGCTGCGTCTGTATGCCACCTAATGGGACGCGTGGCGCGTGAGAGGGCACGACCGATTTCGTGAGATAGATCGGTCGGCAGATTACAAGTCTTTTCCATACATTTCACGTCTCCGCGAGCATAGCACTGATCGAGCAAGTATTGCACCTATTAACAGCTGCGTGTGTGAAGTTTAAGATGCAGTCCTACTCGACTGATATGCGCCCAGTGCCTGCCATCTTCAAGAGCTCTCTTCCTGACTCTTGTTGTCTCAATCCCATGACAACGATGATCCTAGATCAGAGTATCAGACCCGTCGACTCAAGGGGTTTATCTACACCTACAGGCAGGTCGCCTAATTGGACTAGACCATCCAGAACACAGAGTCGATTAATCCACCATACTGGACAAGTAACAGATGGATTGCAGAGGAGACACACATGTACAAGAGATATTTTGAAGATTTTGGGCTGCAGTCAGCAACAATGAAACAGCTTCACCAGCAGTTTGTACTGAAACGTCTCATGTCTGATGTCTCTGCATGTATCCATGAGATATTTATCTATGGTACATGTTAACAACATCAACACAGCAGGGCTACTTTTTTTTTTTTTGGAGCAACCGGCAGGAGCACTGCCTTTTCATTAAGCAAGAGGGAAACAACAAGGTCCAAACTGTACAAGAGAGGGCATTTTTTAGATTAAGGTGGTAAAATGCCCCGAACCCACCATGAAGAACGGGCTACCAAAAAGGAAACTAATCCGGATCGGCCGGGATGGCCGGGCCGAAGCCATTTATAGCACGATCCCTTTGGAGGATATCCTCGTTTGCTATGCTTGCGACCTCAAGGTAGGTAAGACGTTGTCCAGTGAAAATGCGCCGGTTTCGTTCCTTCCATGCGTTCCGGAGCACATATAAGAACCGGCCGCCGATGCGTTTCTTTTCTTTTCGTGGCTTTTCCTTTATCATGTCATTCCACCGAGTCAGATATGGATTGGAAGTCAAGGCGTCGGTCATCGGAGGAGTCGCCATCCCAAGATTTGACAAGGTTCCGGACAGCCGCCGTGAACGGGCGGTTTCGCAAAGGTGGTCAGCTGTCTCAGGCTCGCTGAGGCACAATGGGCAACGAGGGTCGTGAGGCCATCCTCGGATGGCAAGCATATCGGCGGTAAGGAGCTTTCCATGAAGGGCTAGCCAGCCAAACAACTTGCATTTGGGTTCCGCGTGTGCCGACCAAATCTTCATGGCATCGAAGCGGGCTTGGGAGCCATGGAATTGTGCCTCGTAGGCGGAGCTAGCGGTGTAGGTTGAATCGGCATTAAGCGTCCAGTTGATGGTGTCCGGCAACTCGGGGGCAAGGTTGATGGAGTGAACGGCCTCCCAAACGTCGATATATTGCGCCGACTGTTGAGGCGAGTTGAGGGACGCGACAGAGCGGATCCAGTTGTTTTCACTAAGCTCTTTGGCTACCGTACGGTTCTTCCTCGAGGCAATTCTGTAGAGGTCGGGAGCCCATTGGGATAGAGGGCCCCGAGCATACCAGTTGTCATGCCAGAATTTGGCCGTCTCCCCGTTTCCAATGGTGACTTTAGTGGCGGCTCTGAAGAGGGACATGTCGGTGTCGTCGCATGGAAGTTTTGAGCCAGACCAAGCGCGGTTCGGATCAGTCCACTGGAGCCAAGGCCAACGTAAACGCAGGGCACGTCCAGATCTCTCAATGTCCGGAATGCCGAGACCCCCCAGCTTCTTTGGCCTGCATATTGTTTTCCAATTCACAAGAGCTTTCCCCTGGGCGGCATGTTCGCCCTCTTCACCGGCCCAGACGAATGTCCTGGCAATTTTGTTGATCCTGTCACGAGCCCATTTTGGCAGAGGAATGGCAGTGGCGTGGTAAACGCCAGTGGCCATGAGCACCGTCTTCGCAAGGATGACCCTTCCAGGTCTAGCAAGGTTCTTGCCGATCCAACCCGGGAGCTTTCCGGCGATCTTGTCGATTAGGGGCTGTAGGTCCACCTTCCGAAGGCGGCGAAAATGCAGAGGGAGCCCTAAATATTTGCCAGGGAAGCAGGCAAGCTTCGCGGGAAAGTCATTGAGAATTTCCTGAAGGTCCACATCAGCACAGCGCACCGGGAAAATTTCCGTCTTGGTCATGTTGGTGACAAGTCCACTTGCCTTTCCGAACTACTTAAAATGCAGTTTTCCATATTAAAGAAGCATAAGTTCAATCGTAGTTCATAGGCCAAAAGGGCAAGTACTACTACACCATTCAGACAGTGGCACACAAAGCCAATAATCTAGCACATACATGGATCACGAATCAGTTGCGGATGCAGTATCAGTTGTATGTGGCTTAGTAGAGGCGTAGAGCAAGCATCGTCCAGTCGACCGTCAACCTGCATGCGATCTACGATGTAAACGACCTGATCTGGATGAATGAAGAGCAGCGTTTATTCCATTTTGATTGTAATGTTGCTGGTCTGTGATGTATTCATGTAGCTCTTATCATCAGATGAAGGAGTACATACTTGTTTTGAGAAGAGGAGAGTTCTTGTCATGATGTATTAGGCAGAACAAGTGGCATGGGCTTCTCACAATCTCACCTAATGATTATTCAAGTCCTTTCAGTTACCGTGAGCTCAACTGGTGTTCATCTCCAAAATGATCGATTTGTATAAATTGTGAAACCGAGTACTACTTCTCTCAGCTGTGCTATTTTTAGCTAGATGGAACATGACAGCACGTGACCTGAGTAAAGATTGTCATGCTAACCACTTGATATGGTTGTTGCAGATGACAACCATACAAGTACATGCTCATAATTCTTGGGGAGCCGGATATATATCCCACGAGAGATGTACACTTATATACGTGCATTGTCAAATCCAGATGTTCCCTGCTTGACAGAAGTCCTCCTAAAATATAGAGAAAAAAAAATGAAGAGTAGTGTTAGTACTGAGAATTTTTTTGCTTCTATGAAAATCGGATCGTATGAGCCTGGGATGCATGGGGAATTCCCAAATCATTCCGAGGCACTATGTCAGTGCTATTGGCGATACAATGCCGGCGTTCTCAAGATGTACATATACGGAGTGACAAAATTATTAGAAAAAGGCCGACTTTCGCGAAGGGATGACAACTCGCTCCGCACGCGACAAGTGACGCGCTGTGGTGCCAGAAAATCTCTAAGAAGTGGTCTCTCTGCTCACCACGTGTCGCAAGGAAAATCAACGTGGAGATGAGGGAGAAGAGAGAAGACAGAGGAGGCTGAGTTGTGTCATCTTTTCCTCTTTTTCCTAGATTCATCTTTTCAAAATGAAATATCGTGAGAACTGTAAATCTAAATTACGACCCGTTTCCACTTTTGAGACACTCTCGTCGAGATCTTCAAAACTAGATCCCATGTTGATAGGTTTCGAGATTTTTTTTTCGTACTTCTGTTACCCTCCAAAACCCCCCGACGGGCGTTGGTTAAGCAACACGAAGAGCCGGGAAGCTCCCAGGGCCGCTTAGTGGATCCCTGGCACCTCGCGTCGTCCCGCAAATCTTCTGGCCAACGTCCTGGCGGTTGCTAGGGCGTGCCACTTGACCTAGACCCGATCAGGAGGGTGTTAGTGCTTCGATTTGTTCCTGCATGGTAGACACGTACACATTAAATACGAGCCCTATCGGCTCTCAGGTTTCCCTGTGGATCGGCTCAAGGAGCCGATCGCCCCATGTTTCACGTTGGATTGGCAATGGCATGGGGATCCTGCTTGATCAGGACAAAGCTAAAGCGATCCACGACAGTTTAGGGTTTTCACCGCATAATCGGAACGTCCTACGTGCGATCGGGCCTAGCAGCTACGAGAGATGATGCAAACTACCCCTACGAGAGGCCTAAAAACCAACATAACGTTGATCCCCGGAACATCCCTCGCAGGGACGAGTAAATGACATCTAACGCACCACCGGATCCTCCGACCCCGACGATAAGGCCTAACTATGCAGATATTAAACTAATCCTTGCGGAGCAAGGAGCAACTATAACGGATCGGATCTACTAAGTTACGAACGAGCAAGATGCTGCCCTTACGTCTGGGTAGACGTAAGGGCAGCTAGGTGTCGAGGGACGGCATTGCCACGCGGATATGCACGTGAAAGCACCAATGCAAGCCCCTAAACACCTAAGGATAAATAGTACTGCTCGCCATCAACAAGGCTTCAGCACGAGCGAGTACAAGGTTGACGAATAAACGTGTATCGCCTAGATTGCTAGATGCGATCTAGGCAGCATGGTGCTTACCCGGGAGAAACCCTCGAAGAAAGGGGTGGCGATGCGCCTGATTTGTGTTGGTTGAACGATGATTGTCCTCCTTTTCCGATAACCCTAGATACATATTTATAGTCCAAGGGACTTTCTAATTGGGGCGTGCACCTAACCGTGCACGGGCCATACTCTATCTCTTTAATCTAAATTACAATGCGATCTACTATGTTACAGATACATGGGCAACTTAGCCCAAGCTCTCAGCGCAAGGCCGCTTCGAAGATGCTCCACGTGTACGTCCTTCAAGCCCATCTTCACTTACGGCCCATCTCCTGATTTGGCCAAAATCGGGTGGTAACACATGCCCCCCTGGTTTTGATAATGATAATTGCAAAACCATCTGTATCCTTTGAAGGGTCATGTCGTGGCAGAACCGTCGCAGTTTTCTTCATGATGACGTCTTGCCTCCTCGCCTTCTCTGCACGACTTGACGGTTCTGGCACCACGTCCTCGGGAACTGCTTAGGCATTAAACCATATATTCCCCCTTTTATTCGGCCACATCGAACAGTTCTCCTCTTCCTCCCTCTGCATCAGCACTTCCAAAAACCCTCCTCTGCCGCCATGTCTTCCTCTTCTTCTTCCTCCACCTCATCGGGTCTTTCCTACGTGTCTTCTCCCATCCGGGAATCAACACCAGAGTGGGGTACGCAGGCGGCGTACGATATCTTTGCCCCAACAGCGTGGGACAAGGATGACCATGACTTCTCCGTCTGGTCCGAGGATGACAGGTCCTCCACTGACGGGGAGAGTGACCTCCGCTTCCTCGCCAATGAGGAAGCGGTGGAGGCAAGCGACGACGACCGTTTTTCCTGGGACGGGGCCACTTCTTCTGAGGAGGTGAAGGAGGAAGAGGAAGACGACAGCTCCTCCGACGAGCCGCCGGCTAAACGCCATTGCCCCTGGCCCGGGCACCTCAGCGACTTCGACAGCGAGGACGACGATGCTGACGAGGAGGATGAGGACAACGAGGGCCCTGCCGGTGGCCGCTACAGCAGCGACGACGAGCCGGTCGGGAGCAGCGCCGACGACGGTGATGGTGACGACGGCGACGATGAGGGCAGCAATGGCCCTTAAATAGGAGCTTATCTTAGGGCCAGCAGTAATAGATAGGGCCCTGCGCTCCCAACTCTTCCTTTTGAGAGCAATCAGCTCTTTATGTAAGAAATCTTGTTTGTCAATGAAGAGTTTCCCCAACTTGATTTTGCCGATTTCTTGCCCAGTGATTTAGCCGATTCTCCCTTATATGGATTTTGCCGATTGTTGGCCTGATCACCGCTCGGTGAACCGATGGCAACGCATCGGCCTCTTACGATAAATTTCGAGACCGATCAGTTCAGATCCTCAAATTCCAGTCGATCAGGACCAAGCCGGAATCGTGCACACCTTGAATCTTGGAAATCCAAGTCCCCTGAGCTTAATGTCAGCCTTAATCGACAAGACTCCAGAATTGATGCCTTCAGGAGAACTCTAGGACCATTGCCGAAAATCTCAATCGCCTACAACTTTCGCAGCGATGCTTTGTCCCTTCGCGGCAACAAACTGGCCTAAAGCCTATCAATTATGATGGCCCCTTCTTCAAACCCCTCCTGCCAACCTGGTAATCTTCCTCTGCAAGAGTCCTCCACCCTTCAACGCGGTTGCGATGCGGGGACAGCCGATTTCAACACCATCGGCTTTTCAGAGCGAAGAATCTTCAAGGCTAGCTGCCCCCCGAGCCTTGATCAAGGCGAGAATGAAAGTGCACCAGCCGCATTGGGCCACTATCAGCTTCTCAACTGTGGTGCAGCATCAGCCGATTCTGACCAAATCGGCTGTTAATAGCAGAGAACCTCCAAGGTGAGCTGCCCCCCGAGTCATTCCAGCTCTTCATCAAAACTTGGCAGGAAAGCTTACGCCCAGGGAGACAGTGCACTGGGACGGCTCTGAAAGGATCAGCAGCTCCTTTGAACTAAGCAGCTTCATTCTTACGTCTCACTGCTCAAATTGGTCCATCACCTCGGGCAGACTGATGTTTGATGAAGTTATCACCTTGGTCCAGCCCCAGGAGGAAATATCACAGCCGATTGAATGTTCATTGGCTGTTCTCATGATCCTAACCTGATCTCCATGCTTACGCAGGCGCTGCTGATCTTGAAGATTTGCTAATGGAGCCACCAACCATTCCACTGAAGGACTTTTTCAGTAGAGCCTTGCTGCGCAACTTGATGACTGCTCCATTAGGCTTCTGCTTGCAACCCTTGAGTCGATGGCCGTGCATCGGCTTTGAATCCTTAAGTCGATGTCTACGCATCGGCTGTGCTCAAAATTTTTTGAGTTTTCAGTTTTTTGCGGCCGATTTGCTTACATATCGGCCCCCATACTTGAGCTGCTCTGCTGGACATTTGACATCCGTTCCCAGCTCCATATTCTCGTATCTTATCCCTCTATGTGCCCCCCGAGCCGATTCTGTCAAGTAATTGATGGCATCGGCTCTTCAGGCATCTGTTGGATCAATGCTGAACACAGACAAAAGGATGTTGAGGATAATTTTGGCCGATTGCGGGAATCGGCCTCCTTTTCCGTTGCAAGGCTTTGGCGATGATTTGCAACTTCTCGGATTTCCGCTGTAGCTACGTGGCATGTTGGAGATGAGATCCTCTGCTTTTCATTTTTTGAGGGCCGATCTCAGGGATCGGCCTTGCCACGTATGTCCAATGTCTTGGCCTTGCTACTCCGTCCGGGTCACGGATATCATGTTCGTATCAGCCGATGCCTGCGCATCGGCATCGCCCGATGCCCGTGCATCGGCTTTCGCCTGTTTTGGGCGCCATACTTTCTTTGGCGGGCGCGCCTTCGTCTCCGCTATTTGCTGAATTTTCACGGCTAGATCGGGCCGTGCTCTTCTCAATGTGTACAGGTACTGTGCCTCGGCTTCTTCCAGGTTTCGCAGCCGTTGCACCCTACGCTTCTGAGAATGGCTAAGTCCATCAGGGCACCACCTTGGTCGGTGATACCTATCTTCTTCTCCATCCGACTCCTCAAAGTCTTCTTCTTGAGATGACTCAGCTCGTTTACTCTGATGTGGGAGAGGTCCTAGACGCTCGAATACTGAAACTTCATTCGTCCTTCTCCTTTGCTGCGTGCATTCTGGGCAGTTCTCGATTGTTGGCAATCGGCTCATTCCTGAGTCCCAGCAATGTTTGAAGAAGGGACAATTCCAGTGCTTATCCACGTTGTCTTGCTCCCTTGACCTCCCTCCAGCGTGACGTTCGTACCCGTCGTTGTTCCTGTCGTTCTGACGATACCTCCTGTTTGCATCAAACCGACGATATCTTTCATCGTCTTCGTCGTAGCGCCGACGTCGGTCGTACTGCTGCTCATATTTGTTGAGGAGATGCACGGATAATGGGCGTTGATACCGTATGCTTCTCACCTCCTCCTCGGTTAGGTACCGTCTATCGTCGTCTTTGGGCCGGTCGTGTGGAACGGCCTCCTCTTTATCCTTGCCACGGGAGTGGCTGCTCTCTGCTTTGTCCACGCCATGGCGGATCACAAACCCTGCCATATTGACATCGAAAGAGAACCCTGGCTCTCTTATGGAATGGCTTAGGTCCACCATGTTGACGTCCGGAAACGGACGCATGTCTACCTTCATGGCAAACTGTCCGAAAGTTAATCGGCCTGATTCTATCGCCATCTGAATTTGTGCGCGCAACACTTTGCAGTCATTGGTGGCATGCGTGAACGTATGATGCCATTTGCAGTATGGCCTTTTGTTCATCTCCTGTGCCGTAGGGATCTTGTGGCCTTCGGGTAGCTTCAACTGTTTCTCTTTCGCAGCGCATCGAAGATCTCGCTCGGCCTTGGTCACGTCAAAGTCCAACCCTCTTGGAGGCCCCGGCGGGTTCACCCATTTGCGGGACACGGCATCGGCGTCCGAGTCCACTCGGCTATCGCAACTTCCCCGATCTTCCGCGGAATCTTCATCCTCATCGAGCATTGACCAGGGTTATTGCGCGCTTGAACTTGTCCCGGTACGGCTCTGGATGGCGCTGTTCATATAAGGTCGGTCTCATTGACCAGGTGCGTCAACGAG
This sequence comes from Lolium rigidum, assembly GCF_022539505.1. Lineage (NCBI taxonomy): Eukaryota > Viridiplantae > Streptophyta > Magnoliopsida > Poales > Poaceae > Lolium > Lolium rigidum. The sequence goes on along the minus strand of NC_061510.1, from coordinate 402,275,769 downwards.
TTGTACTCGACCTGGAACGTCGAGTCCTTGAACGACGCCGCAAGGCTCTGCCACGGCCAGCTCGACCGCCTCTTTCTCGGCTAGGTGAGCCGAATAGCATCGGTTCTTGACAGCTTCGAAGCGTTGGATGTAGTCGAGACCTGTCTCTCCTCCCTTCCGCCGAACCCGAGCTAGTTCGGCAATACCAGCCTTCGATACCTCCGAATGGTATTGGGTGTGGAACAGTTCCTCCAGACTGCTTCCATGATTGCACCGAATTTGGCGGCAACGAGGTGTACCATCCAAACGCTGGACCGGTGAGGGACTGCGAGAAGAACCTCACCCGTAGCTGATCCGATACCGAAACCATGCCCGAGCCGGGCCAGGTATCGGCTCACGTGCTCGATGGAGCTTGACCCTTCTGACCCACTGAATTTGTTGAAGTCCGGAAGCCGGTACTTAGGCGGTAATGGGATCAGGTCGAACTCATTGGGTACGGCTTGGAATAGCCGATTATCTTCTTTTTCGGCAAGATGCCGAACTGATCTCTCGGGACCGCGCCGATCGATCCGCGGTGGAGGTAGTGGCACTGAGCTTTCCTCGGATCGGTGCGATGGTATACCCGGCTAACCACGCTTGTTTCTCGGCTTCGCTCCTAAACTCCCCGTCGCTGCGGCCGTTCTTCCTGCCGGAACAATTGCTCCTGTTCCGGCAATCCCTCCCGGTGGAGCCCGGATCGCCTGCGTCCGGCTTGTTGCGGTCCCGGCACATACGTGCACACGTATCCGTGTGGGATTTCCTTGGGCGGGTCATGCAAGAACGGATAGTCGCCCGGTCACCCCCAACTTTGTAGACGACGTATGCCGGTGAGCCTTGTTGTCCGTGGAGCCGCCGTTGCGTACGGCAGAGGTGGCCCGGTGTGGAGTTGCATCTCTCCCTGGTGAGTCCCTAGAACAGGTCCCGAAGGGGAGTATCGACGCTCCATGATCTCTTGCACCACACGGAGCGCAACGCGCTCCAAAGTGTTCACCGAGCTCTCGGAGTGCCGATGCGGTGAATGGGCCACCATGTAGTTGATTTCCGTCGCAGGGCTCTAGTACGTTCCTCCGAAGGGAGGGACAGGATCCAACCCATCGAGGATGCCTTGTGGTGCGAATCCTTTGAACCCGACGCCGTGCGACCGGGTCTTCTCAAAGGAGCCGATGAGTTCGGCCTCCGAGGATGGCCTTCTGTGTCATCGTACTTCTTCTTGTGTTCCGTGGGGAGATCCTTGTACGTAATCGGTTCCCCCGCCATCTCGGATGCCGATGTTGACATGGGTGTCGCAGAAAGTGTGTCCCACCGGGCGTGCCAGAATGTGTTACCCTCCAAAACCCCCCGACGGGCGTTGGTTAAGCAACACGAAGAGCCGGGAAGCTCTCAGGGCCGCTTAGTGGATCCCTGGCACCTCGCGTCGTCCCGCAAATCTTCTGCCAACGTCCTGGCGGTTGCTAGGGCGTGCCACCTGACCTAGACCCGATCAGGAGGGTGTTAGTGCTTCGATTTGTTCCTGCATGGTAGACACGTACACATTAAATACGAGCCCTATCGGCTCTCAGGTTTCCCTGTGGATCGGCTGATGGAGCCGATCGCCCCATGTTTCACGTTGGATTGGCAATGGCATGGGGATCCTGCTTGATCAGGACAAAGCTAAAGCGATCCACGACAGTTTAGGGTTTTCACCGCATAATCGGAACGTCCTACGTGCGATCGGGCCTAGCAGCCTACGAGAGATGATGCAAAATACCCCTACGAGAGGCCTAAAAACCAACATAACGTTGATCCCCGGAACATCCCTCGCAGGGACGGTAAACGGCATCTAACGCACCACCGGATCCTCCGACCCCAAGCATAAGGCCTAACTATGCGGATATTAAAACTAATCCTTGCGGAGCAAGGAGCAACTATAACGGATCGGATCTACTAAGTTACGAACGAGCAAGATGCTGCCCTTACGTCTGGGTAGACGTAAGGGCAGCTAGGTGTCGAGGGACGGCATTGCCACGCAGATATGCACGTGAAAGCACCAATGCAAGCCCCTAAACACCTAAGGATAAATAGTACTGCTCGCCATCAACAAGGCTTCAGCACGAGCAGTACAAGGTTGACGAATAAACGTGTACTGCCTAGATTGCTAGATGCGATCTAGGCAGCATGGTGCTTACCCGGGAGCACTGTTCAAAAACTAGGCCGATTCAGCGATTACTAGGCCGATTAATCGCTACTAGGTGCCTGACCGTGTCGATTAACATTAATCGCTTGTGTTAATCCTTTAGCCGGATTAATCACACCCAAAACCCGATTACTAGGTATGTTCCCGATTAACTACTACATTTGGTCAAAAAAATTACAAAATTTTCAATGCATATCGCTAGTACAGACGCTATCCCTTCCCAATAGAGTAGGTTTTGCGAAGCTCCCGTTTGATTGCAGCCTCCAACAACTCGATTTCCACTGTCGCCAACTAGTTCCTTTCCATCCCAGACCAGTTACTCGCAGTTGCCCAGACCTCAGATACAGGAGCTCGACCACCTTGAGGAGCTCGTGCAGGAGCTCGAGGACGCCTTCAATAGGTTAGGTGGTTGAGGTGTAAGATGGGTCGTACCCTAAGTAGGTGGTGGGAAAAGATAAACTTTAGAGGTGAGATGAGAAGAAGTGGAAGGAAGGAACGCAACTTCGCTAGTGGATCATGATTCGCGCATGACCTTGAAGATTAGGTTACGGAGGCGAAGCGTACATGTTTTTCTGGGATTTTAGGCTCTAAAGAAGTAGGGCCAGACATATAGAGGCTCATATACTATTATTTTTCTTATACAAACTGTTTTCTAAGTGCTAATTTGTGTATTTTGAACCGATTAATAACCGACCGATTAAATCAGTTAATCGTCCGAATTCCGATTAATCGCTACTCCCAAGCTGACCGAGCAGTTAACGATTACCGATTTCCTTAACATTGCCCGGGAGAAACCCTCGAAGAAAGGGGTGGCGATGCACCTGATTTGTGTTGGTTGAACGATGATTGTCCTCCTTTTCCGATAACCCTAGATACATATTTATAGTCCAAGGGACTTTCTAATTGGGGCGTGCACCTAACCGTGCACGAGCCGACTCTATCTCTTTAATCTAAATTACAATGCGATCTACTATGTTACAGATACATGGGCAACTTAGCCCAAGCTCTCAGCGCAAGGCCGCTTCGAAGATGCTCCACGTGTACGTTCTTCAAGCCCATCTTCACTTACGGCCCATCTTCTGATTTGGCCAAAATCGGGTGGTAACAACTTCCTGTACTACTATGGTTGTACTCGTGTTGTGTATCTAAATGTACTCGTGCATTAACTGATAAGTACATATGTTTTAAATTTATTTGCTGCATTTTTTCTTTACTCACGTGCGCGACCGTCACTCGTACTCGCTCGCGTGCGTGACTCGTCACTGTCTTATGTGGGCGACTGTACCTGTACTCGCTCGTGTACACGACTGTACTCACTCGTGCGCGGGATTGTACCCGTCTCGTGTGCGCGATTGTACTTGTACTTGCTCGTGTACGCGGGTGTACTTACCCGTGTGCACGATTGTACATGTCTCGTGTGCGTGACTGTACCTGTACACGTTCGTATGCGCGATTATACTCGTGTGGTACATGTAACTGTACTCGTCGTGTTATACCTAGTTGTACTTGTATTTGTTACTGTACGTGAAGCTAGTTGGTTTTTGCAGCGCTCACGACAGGAGCTTTCCAGCTACGCCCGCAGCCGACGCTATACTCGTGCATCGCGCGGAGTACATCTGCACTCGTTCGCGCTGGCGCGGGGCTACATGTTGTACTCGTTCGGGCGCTACGCGATGTACTCGTACGTGCACGTGAATACTCCGCTCTTTTCGCTCTCGCTGTCCGCGTTCGTTTTGACACGTGTTGAACGCTCGAGCATTGCGCGGAGCAAGGTTTCCCTTCGCGAAGATTGATCTCTAGCTAGTGATACCCATGAAGTGAGCCCAAGAAGTTATAGTTCGAATTATGCCACTAGGTTGAATGTAAAGCCATTGGGTTGTGTGTGTTCGACAGCCTATGGGCCAGGTAGGGCATGTTTGGTTTTAGCCCCAACTAGCCCCGCCAATTTTTTGGCATGACCAACACAAGGGCATGACCAATATTTTGGTAAAAGGTTGTTGTTTGGTTTGTTGCCAACGGGTACTTTCCAAAATGTTGGCAGAGGTACCCTGGTGTTTGGTTTGCAGCCAACTGAAAAATGTAAAGGATGTATAACCTTGTTGTGTGCACTAGAAGGGATATCGTATTCTAAAAAAAAAAACTAGAAGGGATATCGAAAAAAAGAAGATAAGAGCAACCCTATAGATCCCGTACATCTCGACCTGTAAAATCACAAGTACAGGAGGCGGTAAAAGCGATCTGCGCGGACCACGCCCGATCAGATCCCATAAAACCGAAACCGTAAAACATCATATTTGAAAATATGCCTAAAAGAGCCCGCATGTCAGCCATTTTTTGCCCTTTTTCTTTCTTTTTTCATCTTCCTCCCAAGCAACTGCCCTGGCCCGACCGTCCCACCTCCACGCACGCCGCCCATGCCCGCGCCGGCCACCGCCTGTCCCGCGCTCGGCCACAGCCACTGCCACCCCGCCCTGCATCGTCCGCCACCCGTCTCGCCCCGCGTCGCGACCGTCCGCCCACGCTCGCACGCACCGGACGCCCTGCCACCCGCCCGGCCCGGCCACGGCCGCCCCGCCTCTCGCCCTGCCGCGCCGCCGTGCACCCGGCCACAACTGCCCCGCGCGCTGGTCCCGCGGTGTGCTCGCCTAGTAAGGTCGCAGCGCTCCATCCCGGCCGGATTTTGCCGGACTTGGTCGCGAGCTGAGATTTCTGTCCCGCGAAAATGCAAGGATTACATGTCGCACTCGGTTTGGCCACCGAAGCTGTGTAGTACTCCCTCCGTTCTCTTTGTACTAAATCCGAGTCAATTAAAAAGGAACGGAGGGAGTATTACAGATCCGGGGAGATTTTTATCAAACCCCTTAAATTGCTTTACAAGTTGTATGCTTTTCCAGGATCTGATTGGCGAGCGGAATCGAACGAAAACCATAAAAAAACCCGGTTATTATACTGCTTTAGCTGATTTACGGGATCTGCTAGAGTTGTTCTAAGAATGCTTCACCAGTAGTTCGTACTGAAACGTCTCATGTCTCCGCATGTATCCATGTCTGAACACATGCACTCATCAGGTAATTCCACTCAGGTGTCCTGGATATTTATCCACATGTTAACAACATCAACACAGCAGAGGTATAATCTGCAGTTTTCCATACTAAGCAAGCATAAGTTCAATCATAGTTCATAGTTTTGGCCAAGTACTTTTTTTAACTACACCATTCAGACAAAGTGTTGCACAAAGCCAATAATCTAGCACATATACGGATCACGAATCAGTGAGGATGCAGTATCAATTTTACGTGGCTTAGTAGAACAAGCATCATTTAGTCGCCCCACAACCTGCATGCCATCTAGGATGTACACGACCTGGTCTGGATGAATGAAGAGCGGTGTTTGTTCCATTTTGATTTTAATGCTGCTGGCTGTGATGTATTTATGTAGGGTTCTCTTATCATCAGATGAAGGAGTACAAACTTATTTTTAGAGGGGAAGAGTTCTTGTCATAATGTATTAGGTTGAACAAGTGGCATGAGCTTCTCACCTAATGATTATTCCAGAAAAAAAAGATTTGGTGTGGCGGACAGAATAGTCCAACTCATTGTGTAAACTGTGGAATAATTATTCTTTGTGATAAAACTTTATGTGCCCTTGCAAAAACTGATGATGCGTGGTCTCCCGAACCCTGATAACCTTTCAGTTGCCGTGAGCTCAATTGTTATTCTTCTTCAAAATGATAGATTTGTGTAAATTGTGAAACTATTTCAGCTGTATTATTTGTAGCTAGATGTAACATGACTACACATGACCTGAGTAAAGATATATTGCCATGCTGACCACTTGATATGGTTGTTGCAGATGACAACCATACAAGTGCGTGATCATAATTCTTGGGGAGCTGGATATATATCCCACGAGAGATGTACACTTGTATAGGAGCACAACAAATACGTGCATTGTCAAATTCAGATGTTATCTGTTTGACAGAAGTCCTCTTTCCTTACATCGTACTTTTTTTTCTTCTACAAAAATTGGATCGTATGGGCTTGGGATGCATCGAGAATTCCCAAATCACTAAGAGGAAGTGTACCGCACCAATGTAACTTTCAGGCGCTGCTCCGCCTTCAAGTGCTTCTGTTTTCCCTCTCACACATCTCCGCGGTCATATTTCTCCACGTCAGACCACCATTGCCGCCGCCGTCGTTGCACCAAATTGACGTCAACAATGCACTGGCAGATCCAAGAGAACTCGCCTACAGCAACACCTCGATCTCATGGATTCGTTTTCGCCATCACATAAATATCGAGTGGGTTTAGTCGTGATTGGGCTGCAAAGTTTACTTGTGCTGGATCGGCTGAGGTAGTCTACTTTTCAGACCATTCTCAGGTTTAGGTCGGCACTGCAACATCTTGATCTGTGCTGATGGCGTCCATGCGAAACCATTTGTGCATGGATGCTTAACACAGATCAACCACCTATTATACCTAATCAACTCACTGATATGCACCAGTGCCTCATTCCTGACATCTTCAGGAGCTCTATGCCCAATGCCAATTATGATCTTAGAGAAAAATAACAAACAGGACATCACATATATAGTTAATTCATCCACCATATCCAGCGCACTCATAAATTGAGCATGATAATCGCATTCTACAATCACGAGACTACAAACTTGTGTATAGTTAATGATACTCCGGTTCAAATTAATTGACTCTAATATAGATGTATCTAGATATATTTTAGTACTAGATACATCCATACTAGTGTCAAGTAATATGAATCGGAGAAAGAAACTTTGTAAGAGTGCTAGAGTGTGCCAGATCAAGCACGTTAGTAGACAGGTGAACGAAGTTAGTCATTTGCTAGCTAGATTAGGATGCAGAAGCAAAACATTGTTTGGGGCCACTCTGACGGTCTGACCAGACTCCATAGTGCATGCTTGCAATCAGGACCTTTCCCTTTGAGTAATATATTCTAAATTCGCAAAAAAAAAAAAAAAAACCTGTGTACAAGCTTGGACAAGTTTAAGATGAAGTGCAGAGGAGACACACTGAACTGCAGCTAGCAAGTTACCAAGGTACTTTCAACTGCGTGAGTAGCCTTGAAACCGTCACAGCTTCACTAGTAGTTGTTACTGAAATGCCCTGACAGGTCTGTATATAGTGCAGTAAAGCAAGTGATTCGACCATGTGCCCAGGATATTTATCCACATGTTAACAACATCAACACAGCAGAGGTAATTAATCTGCAGTTTTCCATATTAGGGACCATAAGTTGGATCAGAGTTGACAGGCAGAAAATGCAAGTACTACTACACGATTCAGACAATTGGCACACAAAGCCAACAATCTAGTACGTAGATTACATACTGCTTACAAAGTAGAGCATTAATAGCATAATTCATCATGGGCATCTAGCGCACTAAAGCTGGCACCTCGCCGTAGTATGGCACATAGAATAGAGTGCGGCACGGTTCAGTGAACTCTTTTGGAATCTTAAGAAACTGCGAGCCTTTTCCAGTACTGATGCTAACTGAGATGATCTTATCAGCTTTCTTGTCATCAAGGATGACTAGCTCCCTCTCCATATCAAAAGCCAGGATGTCATAGTCGAAACGCCAAAATACTTTCCTACTGATCAACACGTCCCTCTCGAAGACATCGGTCATCCTTACACGATGCTTCACTACCCACTCGTCAGGGCTTTCCAGACCCCAAATTCGCACCGCACAGCCATCCAGTTCTTGTTTCGCATAACATAAGATGCCTGATGACTGTGAAAGACATCCATCACAACAGTTAAACGTTTCTGTCCTAGTTGCAAATCCTGGCAGCTGAATGACCCGATGATTGAGCCATTGTGCACTTGTGTCAGGTGCATCTAGCGCCAGAATTTCTTGGTCGCAAAGGTGCATCACGTACAACACCCCATTGACAAAGAGTGACGCATTGCAAAATGGATCTTGAGTTTCCCAAAGACAACCAGACCACGAGGAGTTCTCAGAGAAAAATACCTCAACTTCAATGTTGCCAGTATGTCGAATCTGGAATTTGAAGACATAGAAGTGTTGAGACCATAATGGATCAAAACACAACCTGGGATCAATACGGCGGGCAGGCGGTCCAGGTTCAGTATCTGGAATAGCCATCCACTCTTTAGTTGCCGGATTGCACACAATGGCGTTGGAAAATGCTTCAAACTTATGACCTTCTCCCTGATAGCAAAGAATTAGGCCATTGCTGCAATCCTCCAGGTTGGAGTACTTATAACGTGCTGGCACAAAGTCAAGTCTTGTGTCGATTTCCCTGTCACTTGCAGGAAGTCTGGCAAGATGGATCGAAGTGTCAAGAGACGAGGGAGGTCTGTCAGACTCACATTTTCGGTACAAAAGACCAGCAGGTGTTCTTGGGAACTTCTGGCGGCGGTGTGGATTAGATGAGAAGGCAAGCCAAGACTTGCAGACACATTTGAAGCGGCAAATGGACTTCAGCGGCAGTCGAGACAGGATGTCCTCCACCAGCTCGTCATGTAGTACAGATGCGGACATCCCCTGCTGGGGTTTTCTATCTCTTTTGAGCCAACCTAGCATCTGAACTTATCTGCATCGAAAGAGAAGGAAACAGATAATAAGAAGCTGAGAAACAATAATGTACGTGTCGGTGTGTATGCCACTTGAACTATACACTTCAGGGAAGTTTCACCCTAGAAAGCAATAAATGCACATTCTTGTTGGTCCCAATCGATGCTTTTGTGGCTTACATCAGAATAAGCAAATGTGTGGCCCTGAAAACATATGTGATCATGGCTTATGGTCACTGATATTCTATATCAGAATAAAAGGACATATTTGATATTGCTGGGTTGTGTAAGAAATTGTCATTTGTTAGTGGTAAGAGTTCCACACATCACTAAACATAAACTTCAACGGTTCCAGACCTAATGTTGTACAAGTCCTAAAATAAGCCATGCATGATACATTTTATATTGCTGGGTCGATTAAAGAGTCAACTCTCGACTCTGCAACCTACACACTGGCCTATGGTTGGCTCAAAGCTACAAGGCTTCTTCAGGCCGGATCCCTTTGACCGGCTAACGTCCTGCTCACTACCCAACACTACCAGCCATCTGTGGCCACGACCAAACACATTTCTTTTCGAAACTTTCGCTGGTGCGTCTGCTGCTACTCTCCTGCGAATCCGACAGAGGAAACTAGGGCCAGATCCAGCAAGGCTAAACCTACTTCCCCATTCTCAAGATTAAAGAACTAGATATGGGCGCAAGAATGTACCAAAGCACTGACCGGAGGAACGAGAGGAGTATCTGGATCTGCAGTGCAGGTCGCAGGGCGCCGGCGCTGCGCCGCCACGGCTGGATGGAGCCCTAACGTCCGCCCGGTGAGTGGAGGTGTCGAACTGTCAACCTCTGGTGGTGCACCGCCGTAGAGTAATAACGCCGTTTACAGTCAGAGCCTCAGGGGTGGTAGTGGACCGTTGTTGGGCCAGCGCAGCGCACGGATTGGTCTCTCTCGTTTCATTCGTTGGGTCGTTCGAATTACTCTATTTTTTTTCTTCCATAAAGTAAATTTGCTCGAACCAAAGACATTTTTTTTCATGTGTATACGGTCCTCACATGCATATCTATCAATGTGATTTATCCACCGATTTTACTCGAACCAAAGAATAATGAAAAAGAGGCAAACTCATACTTAGTAGCAATTTATTGTCTTTCAGCTACTGACAATGATCCAATTTCATGGAAGTACAGTAGGAGAGGAGGAGGAGAAGGAAAGCGAGCACTTGGAATCGCACTCCTCCATCATCTTGTAGCAAGTCCAATTGCCCGTAGAGCAGTAGCAATTTTATTTATCCGGGTTGCAGATCGGGATAGTAATAGTACTGCTCTTAATTGTAGCACCAAACGTCAGCGTCCGTGTGGGCATCTAGGCCTCTGCCTATAGAATTGTTAACACAAATATACCTCACTGAATTAGCACATGAGAAAGAAAGTGGGTAAAATTATGTTGGATCCGAGAAGCACTGCGTCATTTACATTGCCACTGAATAGCAAAGCATCCGAGAAGAAGAAGTATTAGCAGTGCGTAGACAAATCGATCACGGTCGCAGTGCCTCAAGAACAATAGCTTGTGTCTTCCGGGGCTAGCTTTGCGGACTGATGATCCATATATAGAGAGGTGATGGATGGAGGCTACAAATGGCAGGAAGCCAGGAACTGATTCCGTGCGGACCAAAATTATTTACTTCCAAAAGTTGCACGTGCTAACCAGGTTACAGATGCTACACTGAATTTGGAGACAATAATGGGAGAAGCCACAGGGTACATAACAGCTGTTTGGTACAGCAAATGCACAAGAAATGCCTCAAGAACACAGCATTCGTGGCATAAATTTTTTAAATTTAACATTCACCTTGATGGCTTGATCCCCTTGAAGCTACTGGAGCTGGAAACTTGTAGTAGCAGCACATAGTGTAGACATCGTTATGTGTTATAGGTCAAAGTTCTCTTATTTTTTTTTCCCGTGCAGAAGACAGGGCATGTCCTTGTACATGTACCAAAGCTTAGTCCAGATTTTCAGAACATCAAGACACAGGAATTTACTTTGATCTTCCATAAAGTAGGCAAAGCATAAGTAAGATGAAAGTTGACAGGAAGATGATAAGTACCAACAAGATGAGCATACATAACACATAGAGATGTTTGCTACAGCTGATACACCAATCCAGTACATAGGTACTCCGCAATAGATGTTGGCGACAGCTAATGCATAGAAAATGCATAGAGATTACATGATTCATTAGGATAAATATTTACAAGCTAACATTAGTCTTGAGCCCCTTGAGGCACTGAAGCTGGAAGCTGCTTGCAGTAGTATGGCACATAGAGTAGACTTCGATACAGCTCAAAGAAACCTGGAACCTTTAGAATCTCAGAGCCTTCTCCGGTGCTAATGCTAACTGAGAGCACCTTATCAGTAGTTAGGTCAACAAGGATAACCAGCTCTCTCTCCAGGTCAAAATCCAGGATCTCATAATCAAAATACCACAATCCTCGGCTATTAGTACGGAGCAGCATGTCCCTCCCAAATACATCATTCACACTTAGACGATGCTTCACGACCCACCTGTCAGCACCTTCCAAACTCCAGATTCGCAGCATACAACCATCCAATTCTTGTTGTGCATAGCACAAGACCCCGGATGACTGGCAAAGACACCCGTCATAGCAGTAAAACTTCTGATCTGTTGCATATGGAATTCCTGGTAGCTGAATTGTCCTGTCATTGAGCAACTGTGTACGTGTGCCAGGTGCCTCGAGCGCCAGAAGGCAATGCCCCCATAAGTGCCCCACATACAACACCCCGTTTACAAAAAGTGAATCACCCCAAAATGCATCATCAGTTTCCCAAAGACAAGTAGACCACGTGGAATCCTCGGAGAAAAATACCTTAACTTCAGTGGAGGTTCCATGATCTGGGTCAGGGCTCGGGCTCGACTCAAATTTGAAGACATAGAAGTGTTGAGACCATAAAGGATCAAAACACAACTTGAGATTAATCTCATTGAGGGCTGTTCCAGGCTCAGCATATGGAATTTCCATCCACTCTTGAGTTGCTGGATTGCACACAATGGGGTCAGAGATTCCTTCAGAGTACATAATACCACCATGGTAACAAAGAATTAGTCCATTGCTGCAATCCTTGAGCTCTAAGGGGAACTTATGACATGGCACAAAGCTAAGTGTTGTGTCAATATCCCTATCCCCTGAGGGAAGCCCGGCAAGATGGATGGAAGTGCCATGCTCACGTTTCTGGTACAATAGACCAATAGGATTTCTTGGTAGCTTCTGTCGGTAGTGTAGATCAGATGAGAAGGAAAGCCAAGATTTGCAGACACATTTGAAGCGGCAAAAGGACTTCAGCGGCAGCCGAGAGAGGATCTCCACCACCAGATCGTCAGGTAGTACCATTGTGGCCATCTCCTGCCAGGGTTCTAGATCTCCTTCGAGCATATCTATCACATGAACTTATATCTACATCAAAAAAGAAGAAAAAAACAGATGATATAAAACTGAGAAACTTAGTGCTTATGCAGAACTGAAAGTAGTGATACCCACAATATGACTGAATGACTCAAACCGAGATCAACACTTGATAAATAGTAAACCATTGTCCCCGTAGTGCATACTTCAGATGAATACATATCAATCATAATGAATTAGAAACATGGGCACATTTGAACTGAAATCATATCCAACTTTAACCTCAGAAACTACTATGACTGCAAAAAAAACATTTTTTGGTCACCTTATATCAATGCTTTTGTGATTTACATCAGAATTTAGAAACGAGCAAAGCCATGAAGCATATTTGACTACAGGCTGCTGGTCTGTTTTTCACGGCATGGAGATTCACCATTTGTGACATGGGGACAAGGTTCAAGAAAGCGTTAAGCGTAATTGGTGCGGTGGCCTTCCGCTTAGCGCTTCAGCACGCATAAGCGGCGCTTTTTTCCCTCTTTTTTTCGCTTTTTCCGCTTAAGCGTTTATGCAATCGATGCGGAAGGCCTCCGCATTGCGCTCTGAAGCGATGCTTTTTTCCGCTTTCCTGAACCTTGCATGGGGATACTGCTACATATATAATTATGCAAATATAAATAAGTAGTACTACCTCCATCCCAAGGTTTAAGGCCTATATTTTTTTCAGAAAGTCAAACTATGTTAAGTTTGACTAAGTTTTTATAAAAAATCATTAACATGTCAAATACAAAATTGATATTATTAGATAGATAATGAAATATATTTTCATGTGCTATCTACAAAATATCATATTTATTGATAGATTATTTTAAAATTTTGGTCAAACTTTACTTGCTTTGACTTTTCCAAAAAAATATAAGCCTTAAGCCTTGGGATGGAGGTAGTATACTAGTTTTTCCATGATTTTTTTTGCGAAAGATTTTTTTATGATTCGTTCGCCACCCATTCCACTATAAGCCAGCAATAATGTACGTGCAAGGAAACAGACTGTACCTTCAGGATCTATAACGAATTGATGCTAGTGACGAGCAGAAATCAACACATCAGAAATCAGATCATACAAGATACTATAAACCGCGACTTCGTTTTGCGGCGCAAACGCGATAAGATGAGGGAAATGGGACAGTTCACAGTTCACACAATGACTCGCCACCTAGGGTGAGGGGAAACCAGGAGGAAAAATGGACCACGCTGACATACAGCGCGCATCTACAGGAGCTCGGATCAGCAACAGCACATGAGCACTAGTATGCGGCGAGATCTCCAAGGGGAGGAGGAGGAACGAGAGCTCACCTTGTGATAGTTGATTCGTGTCGTCCGTGAGGCGGCAAGCACAAGGGAAGGTGCGGAAGAGGGCGTTGGCGACAGGGAGGTCGGTGATGCCGGAGAAGAGCCTCGCCGCCGCTCGAAGGTGGATGACCTTGCCGCTGCTCTTTCGGTAGGGCAAGGACGAAGGGCTGGTACTGGGCTGGGCCGTGCCACTCGCGCTCGATTGATTATGGACCTTGCGCGGCCTGTTCTAAACATGCGGCCCATTCTCGAAGCTTCAAACACAGCACGCGCGGCCCTCCGGTTCCAGGCCAGGTGCATACAGCGTCGCATGGCTGGAGACCGCCTATTTCATAAAGGAATGGTGTCGCTTGGTTTTTATTTTATTCATATTTATTTAGGTGACTTTTCTTTGAGTCAATAATATGAACATCGCATTATAAAGAGGGGTAATGTTAGTGGCGTAATTTGGCTAGCTAGTTTGTGCAAATCGGGCAATTTAATATAATCATGATGTTTTATTCTCAATAAAGGAGAGCTTGTACGTGAATTTCAGCTAGGAAAGCAATCATCCATCATCACCGCGAAAGCACGCCAACTATCATGGTGTTGCGCGATAATTTCATGTGCCAACAACGAGCTTGATGGGGTTCATATTTATTTAGGTGACTTTTCTTTGAGTCAATAATATGAACATCGCATTATAAAGAGGGGTAATGTTAGTGGCGTAATTTGGCTAGCTAGTTTGTGCAAATCGGGCAATTTAATATAATCATGATGTTTTATTCTCAATAAAGGAGAGCTTGTACGTGAATTTCAGCTAGGAAAGCAATCATCCATCATCACCGCGAAAGCACGCCAACTATCATGATGTTGCGCGATAATTTCACGTGCCAACAACGAGCTTGATGGGGTTGATCTGAACAACCCATATACACACCCTACCACCAAGTTTTTGATGTTTCGATGCCAAAGGGACATGAGAGAAGGGAGTGGAGTTTTATTAGGGTGCATGGGTTCTCTATATGTGGGTACTTTGGCGTGTTCACAAGGCTCAAACATTATCTATACTATATATTAAGGATCGTGGAAATCAGGCCTCCACAGTGCTCCACCGATAAGCACTGTAGAGAGACTATTCTCTTCCAATCACATCGTGCCACATCGTCCTTTGCCTTTTCTTTTTTACAATTTTTTTGTGCAACAATTTTTTTACCGTTTATTTTTTCCTCTCATTTGATGTTGATTCATTCAGAACTTTTCAATCATCATTTTTCGACGTTAGTTACCTTGTGTTACATACTTTACGCATACGATAGGTATTTTTTTAAATACCTCTTTTTATCGATCACAACTTTTCAATAATAATCTTTCTATGCCCGTGATATTTTTATGTTTCTTTCTCTAATCATTTGATGGCCATTCATTAACCCAATTTTGACCATACCTTCTCGACGGTAATTATACTTTCATACTTTTATTGAGGGAGTGTAATTTTCCCATCACTTGGCAATAGTATCTTCCCCTCTTTGACGGTATTCTCAAACACACCTTTTTGGCCGTCTTTTTTTCCGACTTTTTCTTATGGTAGTTACCCTAGGATAATTGTTTGCTGGTGATTAATTTCCCCGCGACAATTTGCCAGTGGTAAACTCCTATTATTTGACATCAATTTTTTGACATAACTTTCTAGCTGTAATTTTCCGCCGATAGTTACCCTACGATATCTCTTCGACAAATATGTACTTATTCCTCTGTAATTCGCTAGTAGAAACTTTTTTCCTTTTCTATTCCTTGGTAGTAATTGGCGACATATTTTTCCAACCATAATTTTCTGTCGTGGTGGTAACTCCTCGACAATGTGTACTTCTGTGGCCATAATTTGGGAGCATTTATTTCATTTTTTTGTCCCTTCTACATTATTTAGCAGTAGTTTTCCACACACTTTCGCAGTTGTAACTTCACCATTATAGTTATACTTCAGCAATTTTCAAGGGTGGGTATTTTTCTGCCAGTAATTCAGATTTTTTACTCTTTTACAATAACTCCATGGTTAAGGATAGAAGAAATTGCAGGCTCTTAGCGCTCCAATGCGCTGTAGAGCTTCATTTTCTTCCAATCATAGCATGCCACACAGTTGTTTTCTTTCTTTTTTCAATTTTTTTGCAATAATTTATTTTACCGTTTCACTCTTTTTTATCTTTTGACGCTGATTCGCAATGCACTTTTTTGATCGTCATTTTTCGACGGTACTTACCTGGCATAACATACTTTACTCCTACGATAGTCATTTTTATCATTTTTTATATTTTGTGTGCGATTCATCGACACAACTTTTGGACCGTAACTTTCCACCGTAATTTTTATATGCTCGTGATACCACAGTGTAAGGGTATTTTACCCTTATCCATTATTTTGGTAACAATGACACCGTGCTAGTGTAT
>NC_061510.1:402245056-402259714 GCF_022539505.1 Lolium rigidum | reverse complement strand
TGGTAATTCTTATGGAAATTCTTACAACAATAATAGGAATTCACCCCTGGACTTGAAGCCATGCTTAAAGAATTTATTAGTACACAAACTCGCCTTTAACAAATCTGTTGAGGAAAAGCTCAATAAAATTGATATTCTTGTTTCTAGAGTTGATAGTCTTGCCTCCGATGTTGATCTTTTGAAATCGAAAGTTATGCCTAATAGGGATATTGAAAATAAAATTGTTACTACAGCAAATGCCATTCAAGTTAGAATTAATGAGAATATAAGATTAATGGTTGAACTGCGTGCTAGGTGGGATAGAGAAGAAAATGAAAAACTAGCTAAAGAGAAGAATATAGCTAAAGTTTGGACTATTACCACCACTAGTAATGCTAATGCTACACATGTTGCTGCACCTCCTACTCATACTAATAAAAGAATTGGTGTTAGCAATGTTTCCACTTCTAATGCAAAGCGCGAAAACCGCCCTCGAAACCGCTAAAACTGCTGAAACCGCTTGCGATAAAGCTGCTGAAATTTTTTCCAACATTGGGGATGATGATCCCATTGCTTTAGATTATAATGGTTTGAATTTTGATGATTGCCACATCTCTGAAGTTATAAAGTTCTTGCAAAAACTTGCTAAAAGTCCTAATGCTAGTGCTATAAATTTGGCTTTCACGCATCATATTACAAATGCTCTCATAAAAGCTAGAGAAGAGAAACTAGAGCGCGAAGCCTCTATTCCTAAAAAACTAGAAGATGGCTGGGAGCCCATCATTAAGATGAAGGTTAAAGATTTTGATTGTAATGCCTTATGTGATCTTGGTGCAAGTATTTCGTTATGCCGAAGAAAATTTATAATATGCTTGACTTGCCACCGCTGAAAAATTGTTATTTGGATGTTAATCTTGCTGATCATTCTACAAAGAAACCTTTGGGTAAAGTTGATAATGTTCGCATTACCGTTAACAATAATCTTGTTCCCGTTGATTTTGTTGTCTTGGATATTGAATGCAATGCATCTTGTCCAATTATATTGGGAAGACCTTTTCTTCGAACTCGTTGGTGCTATTATTGATATGAGGGAAGGTAATATAAAATATCAATTTCCTCTCAAGAAAGGTATGGAACACTTCCCTAGAAAGAGAATGAAGGTACCTTATGATTCTATCATTAGAACAAATTATGATGTTGATGCTTCATCTCTCGATGTTACTTGATACACACTTTCGCGCCTAGCTGAAAGGCGTTAAAGAAAAGCGCTTATGGGAGACAACCCATGTTTTTACCTACAGTACTTTGTTTTTATTTTGTGTCTTGGAAGTTGTTTACTACTGTAGCAACCTCTTCTTATCTTAGTTTTGAGTTTTGTTGTGCCAAGTTAAGCCGTTGATAGAAAAGTAAGTACTAGATTTGGATTACTGCGCAGTTCCAGATTTCTTTGCTGTCACGAATCTGAGCCCACTGCCCTGCAGGAAGCTACGAAAATTATGCCAATTTACGTGCATGATCCTCAGATATGTACGCAACTTTCATTCAATTTGAGCATTTTCATTTGAGCAAGTCTGGTGCCATTTTAAAATTCGTCAATACGAACTGTTCTGTTTTGACAGATTCTGCCTTTTATTTCGCATTGCCTCTTTCGCTATGTTGGATGAATTTCTTTGATCCACTAATGTCCAGTAGCATTATGCAATGTCCAGAAGTGTTAAGAATGAGTGTGTCACCTCTGAATATGTCAATTTATATTGTGCACTAACCCTCTAATGAGTTGTTTCGAGTTTGGTGTGGAGGAAGTTTTCAAGGATCAAGAGAGGAGTATGATGCAACATGATCAAGGAGAGTGAAAGCTCTAAGCTTGGGGATGCACCCGGTGGTTCACCCCTGCATATATCAAGAAGACTCAAGCGTCTAAGCTTGGGGATGCCCAAGGCATCCCCTTCTTCATCAACAAATTATCGTGTTCCTCCCCCGAAACTACATTTTTATTCGGCCACATCTTATGTGCTTTTTCTTGGAGCGTCGTTTTGTTTTTGTTTTTGTTTTGTTTGAATAAAATGGATCCTAGCATTCACTTTATGGGAGAGATACACACTCCGCTGTAGCATATGGACAAATATGTCCTTGCTTTCTACTCATAGTATTCATGGCGAAGTTTCTCCTTCGTTAAATTGTTATATGGTTGGAATTGGAAAATGATACATGTAGTAATTGCTATAAATGTTTTGGGTAATGTGATACTTGGCAATTGTTGTGTTCATGTTTAAGCTCTTGCATCATATGCTTTGCACCCATTAATGAAGAAATACATAGAGCATGCTAAAATTTGGTTTGCATATTTGGTTTCTCTAAGGTCTAGATAATTTCTAGTTTTGAGTTTGAACAACAAGGAAGACGGTATAGAGTATTATAATGCTTTCAATATGTCTTTTATGTGAGTTTTGCTGTACTCGTTCATCCTTGTGTTTGCCTCAAATAACCTTACTAGCCTAAACCTTGTATCGAGAGGGAATACTTCTCATGCATCCAAAATACTTGAGCCAACCACTATGCCATTTGTGTCCACCATACCTACCTACTACATGGTATTTTCCAGCCATTCCAAAGTAAATTGCTTGAGTGCTACCTTTAAAATTCCATCATTCACCTTTGCAATATATAGCTCATGGGACAAATAGCTTAAAAACTATTGTAGTATTGAATATGTAATTATGCACTTTATCTCTTATTAAGTTGCTTGTTGTGCGATAACCATGTTCACATGGGGAACGCCATCAACTCATTGTTGAATTTCATGTGAGTTGCTATGCATGTTCGTCTTGTCCGAAGTAAGGGCGATCTACACCGAGTTGAATGGTTTGAGCATGCATATTGTGAGAGAAGAACATTGGGCCGCTAACTAAAGCCATGTTCCATGGTGGAAGTTTCAGTTTTGGACAAACATCCTCAAATCTCTAATGAGAAAAGAATTAATTGTTGTTGAATGCTTAAAGCATTAAAAGAGGAGTCCATTATCCGTTGTCTATGTTGTCCCGGTATGGATGTCTAAGTTGAGAATAATCAAAAGCGAGAAATCCAAATGCGAGCTTTCTCCTTAGACCTTTGTACGAGCGGCATAGAGGTACCCCTTTGTGATACTTGGTTAAAGCATATGTATTGCGGTGATAATCCAGGTAGTCCAAGCTAATTAGGACAAGGTGCGAGCACTATTAGTACACTATGCATGAGGCTTGCAACTTATAAGATATAATTTACATGATGCATATGCTTTATTACTACCGTTGACAAAATTGTTTCATGTTTTCAAAATCAAAGCTCTAGCACAAATATAGCAATCGATGCTTTTCCTCTATGAGGACCATTCTCTTTACTTTTATGTTGAGTCAGTTCACCTATTTCTCTCCACCTCAAGAAGCAAACACTTGTGTGAACTGTGCATTGATTCCTACATACTTGCTTATTGCACTTATTATATTACTCTATGTTGACAATATCCATGAGATATACATGTTACAAGTTGAAAGCAACTCGCTGAAACTTAATCTTCTTTTGTGTTGCTTCAATACCTTTACTTTGAATTATTGCTTTATGAGTTAACTCTTATGCAAGACTTATTGATGCTTGTCTTGAAGTGCTATTCATGAAAAGTCTTTGCTTTATGATTCACTTGTTTACTCATGTCATACACATTGTTTTGATCGCTGCATTCTCTACATATGCTTTACAAATAGTATGATCAAGTTTATGATGGCATGTCACTCCAGAAATTATCTTTGTTATCGTTTTTACCTGCTCGGGACGAGCAGAACTAAGCTTGGGGATGCCGATACGTCTCCAACGTATCGATAATTTCTTGTGTTCCATGCCACATTATTGATGTTATCTACATGTTTTATGCACACTTTATATCATATTCGTGCATTTTCTCGGAACTAACCTATTAACAAGATGCCGAAGTGCCGATTCTGTTGTTCACTGCTTTTTGGTTTCGTAAATCCTAGTAAAGAAATATTCTCGGAATTGGATGAAATAAAAGCCCGGAGGCCTATTTTCTCACGAAGCTTCCGAAGTCCGAAGGAGAGACGAAGAGGGGCCACGGGGCGCCAAACCCTAGGGCGGCGCGCCCCCTCTGGCCGCGCCGGCCCGTGGTGTGGGCCCCCGTGCCGCCTCTTGACTTGCCCTTCCGCCTACAAATAGCCTCCGTGACGAAACCCCCAGCACCGAGAGCCACGATACGGAAAACATTACCGAGACGCCGTCGCCGCCGATCCCATCTCGGGGATCCTGGAGATCGCCTCCGGCACCTGCCGGAGAGGGGAATCATCTCCTGGAGGACTCTACACCGCCATGGTCGCCTCCGGAGTGATGAGTGAGTAGTCTACCCCCGGACTATGGGTCCATAGCAGTAGCTAGATGGTTGTCTTCTCCCCATTGTGCTATCATTGTCGGATCTTGTGAGCTGCCTATCATGATCAAGATCATCTATATGTAATTCTATATGTTGCGTTTGTTGGGATCCGATGAATAGAGAATACTTGTTATGTTGATTATCAAAGTTATGCTTATGTGTTGTTTATGATCTTGCATGCTCTCCGTTATTAGTAGATGCTCTGGCCAAGTAGATGCTTTTAACTCCAAGAGGGAGTACTTATGCTCGATAGTGGGTTCATGCCTCGCATTGACACCTGGGACGATGATGAGAAAGTTCTAAGGTTGTGTTGTGTCGTTGCCACTAGGGATAAAACATTGATGCTATGTCTAAGGATGTAGTTGTTGATTACATTACGCACCATACTTAATGCAATTGTCCGTTGCTTGCAACTTAATACTCGGAGGGGGTTCGGATGATAACTCTGAAGGTGGACTTTTTAGGCATAGATGCAGTTGGATGGCGGTCTATGTACTTTGTCGTAATGCCCAATTAAATCTCACTATACTCATCATGATATGTATGTGCATTGTCATGCTCTCTTTATTTGTCAATTGCCCAACTCGTAATTTGTTCACCCAACATGCTCGTTCGTCTTATGGGAGAGACACCTCTAGTGAACTGTGGACCCCGGTCCAATTCTCTTTACTCGAAATACAATCTACCTGCAATACTTGTTTCTACTCGTTTTCTCTGCAAACAATCATCTTCCACACAATACGGTTAATCCTTTGTTACAAACAAGTCGGTGAGATTGACAACCTCACTGTTTCGTTGGGGCAAAGTAGCTTGGTTGTGTTGTGCAGGTTCCACGTTGGCGCCGGAATCTCCGGTGTTGCGCCGCACTACATCCCGCCGCCATCAACCTTCAACGTGCTTCTTGGCTCCTCCTGGTTCGATAAACCTTGGTTTCTTTCTGAGGGAAAACTTGCTGCTGTGCGCATCATACCTTCCTCTTGGGGTTGCCCAACGAATGTGTGAAATACACGCCATCACCGTACTATCAAGAGGGCTCTCGAGTGAGTAACTCGATCGTATCCTTCGGAGAGCTCAAACCTTTGCATCCTTGCATCATCTTTCTTGGTTGTTATTTGTATCTTATCCATATGGTGTTTTAGAGCTTGTGCTTATTCTCATGACAAGTTCTAGTTCATCGAAAACGGATTCCGCATGAATCACTTGTTGCGTTTTCGATATTGGAGTTTTTCTCGGTTTCTCGTATTGAGAGGTTTCACTCTAAAATACATAGAAAAACCTACCCCACTTGTTCTTAAGCTTTTAACTCTTTGTGGGGTAGCTCTTGTCATCTTCTTTACAACAAAATTGGTTTCACCTAAATCCGAGTTTCCTAACTCAAGTTGTTGCATTTTCGAGGTTGGAGGTTTTACCGGCATGTCTTTTTTAGATAGGTCAAACCTTTCATCATTTATTTCTATCCTATCTTGATGGACTGTGATGGTTCCCTGCATGATCTTGTAGAGCTTTTTACTAGCTTCGGAACGAGCCCAAGATCATCAAAATCGGAGTCCGGATGCAAAAGTTCTTGAAGTTTTCGTGAAGCAGTTTTTGGGCCGGAAGTTGGCCGGAAGTTCCGGTGGCCGGAACTTCCGCCCTACTTCCGGTGAACTTCCGGAAATGACGAATCTGCTCGCAGAAAACATACTGTAAGCTTTCCGGGGACGCCCTACTTCACCCGGAAGTTGGCCGGTACTTCCGGGGGGCGGAAGTTCCGCCCCAAATGACCGGAAGTTCCGGTTTTGACGAGTTTTGTGCATAGCGGGCAGATTTCTCTTGCCCTATTTAAGGGGGTCTTCTTCCCCAAAGTTCCCCAACCGTTTGAGCTCGTTTTTGCCCCCATTGTTGACCTTCTTTGAGCTTGCTATCTCCCTCTCCCTCCCATGAATCTTGCATCTATTTGAGAGAAAGATAGAGGAGATCTAGATCTACATCTTCACCAATCAAATCCCTCTCTTTGTGAGGGGAATCCACTAGATCTAGATCTTGGAGAAATTTGGTGTTCCTCCTCCTATTTGTTCTTCCTCTCTTATTCCCCCAATAGCTTTTGTAGCTTTGTTGGAATTTGAGAGAGAAGTACTTGAGCATCTTTGTGGTGTTCTTGCCATTGCATTTGGTGCATCGGTTTGAGTTCTCCACGGTGATTCGTGGTGGTGAAAGCAAGAAAGTTGTTACTCTTGGGTTCTTGGAACCCTAGACGGATTTGAGGCCTTTGTGGCGATTTGTTGGGAGCCTCCAATTAAGTTGTGGATGTGTGCCCCAATCTTTGTGTAAGGCCCGGTTTCCGCCTCGAAGGAAATCCCTTAGTGGAACCGTGACCTAGGCCTTTGTGGCGAGGGTCACCGGAGATTTAGGTGAGGCGCCTTCGTGGCGTTCGGTGTGTGGTGTGAGTACCGCATCTTGGGGTGAGGCCTTTGTGGCGTTGGTGTGCATCGAGCAACCACACCTCAAGGTGAGCCTCTTGTGGCGTTCGGGAGCACTAAGCAACCGCACCTCTCCACCGGAGATTAGCACTCGCAAGAGTGTGAACTCCGGGATAAATCATCGTCTCCCGCGTGCCTCGGTTATCTCTATACCCGAGCTCTTTACTTATGCACTTTACCTTGTGATAGCCATCGTGCTTGAAGTTATATATATCTTGCTATCACATACTTGCTTGTTTTGCTTAGCATAAGTTGTTGGTGCACATAGGTGAACTCTTGCTTAGAATAAGTTGTTGGTGCACATAGGTGAACCATAGTATATAGGCTTTGGGCTTGACAAAGTAAACGCTAGTTTTATTCCGCATTTGTTAAGCCCATCTCGTAAAAGTTTTAAATCGCCTATTCACCCCCCCCCCTCTAGGCGACATCCGTGTCCTTTCACCCGCGTGGGCCGTCAACGCCTGGCCCGTCACCGCCACGCTCCCCGCCGCTGCTCGAGCCTGGCTCCTCGTCGCCAGGGCTGACCTCGCCACTCCCTGCGTCTCCCGCCCTCGACTCGTCCTCGCCGTCGTCAGAGCCTCGGCTCGTCCTCTCCCGTGCCACCAGCTCCCGTGACTCGTGGACCTCGTACTCGCGGTCGGTCCGGGATTTTTCGTCCCAAGGAGCGCACGGATGGGACTATCGCATGGATTGCTGCTTGTGTGGCCGATGCTACCGCTGACCCTACTCGCCGAGCCTCGTCATTTTCAGGCTGCTCCGGGTATTCCTCATCGGCGCACTACGATGGAGCAGGAATTTCGAGGCTTTATCGAAGAATGACACTTGGCGTCCGGTTCCTCCCGTGTCTCGGCGTCAATGTTATTGATTCCAAATGGGTGTTCAAAGTGAAGAAGCATGCCGATGGTTCTATTGAACGCTACAAGGCACGCTTAGTTGCCAAGGGTTTCAAACAGAGGTATGGTCTTGATTATGAGGATACTTTCGATCCAGCTTGTCAAGCCTACCACTATTCGCCTGCCGCTTTCTTTGGCTGTTACTCGAGGTTGGTTCCTTCGACGGCTTGATGTCCGAATGCGTTTCGCATGGCATTCTTGAGGAGGAGGTCTATATGCGTCGCCCTCCGGGCTTTGTTGATCCTACCCGTCCTCACCACCTCTCGTCGCCTTGTTAAGGCTCTGTATGGACTTAAGCGGGCTCCTCGTGCTCGGCATGCCCGACTTGGCTCGGTTCTTCGTGCTCATGGGTTTGTTCCGTCCAAGGCTGATACATCACTGTTTCTCCTTCAGCGTCCTGAGGTTACTATGTACCTGCTGGTTTATGTTGATGATATCATCCTCATTAGCTCCTCTGATGCTGTTGGACTCAGTGGTGATTTTGCTGTTAAGGACTTGGGTGCTCTGCACTATTTCCTTGGTCTGGAGGTCTCACGGTCTTCTGTTGGGCTGACCCTTACACAGCAGAAGTATTCTCTGGACTTGCTGCGCCGTGCTGGTATGTTGAAGTGTAAGCATGCTACCACTCCTATGTCTGCTACTGATCGCATGACTGCTCTTGATGGAGACATTCTTTCGCCTAATGACGCTACTGAGTACCGCAGTCTTGTTGGAGGGCTGCAATACCTCACTATCACCGGACTCGGATGTCTCTTATGCGATCAACCGTGTGTGTCGGTATCTTCATGCACCTCGGACGTCCCATTGGTCGACCTGTGAAGCGTATTTTGCGCTATGTCTCTCTCATCGCCTCGTATGGTTTGCTACTTCAGCCCGGCCCCGTCTTGTGCACTTTCTGCTTTCTCGGATGCGGATTGGGCCGGTAATCCGGACGACAGGCGATCCACGGGGGCTATGCAGTATTCTTTGGTCCTAATTTGATCGCCTGGAATGCTCGCAAGCAAGCTACGGTATCTCGCAGCAGTACCGAAGCCGAATACAAGGCAGTTGCTAATGCTACAGCTGAGCTCATATGGGTACAAGCTTTGTTGAGAGAATTGAGAGTCTCTCAACGTCAGTCTCCAGTTCTTTGGTGTGATAACATCGGCGCTACATATCTCTCTTCCAATCCGGTATTTCATGCCCGAACAAACACATTGAAGTGGATTATCACTTTGTCAGGGAACGCGTTGCAAAGAAGCTACTTCGTATCAAGTTCATCTCTTCCAAGGATCAACTTGCTGACATCTTCACGAAGCCTCTTCCACAGCCACAGTTTGTAGGTTGTAGGCGCAATCTTAACTTGATTTGTACTTCAGTGCCACAGCTAAGATTGAGGGAGGGTGTTAGACTGTATATACGTAGCGTTGTATATGTCTTGTATTGTACCTCTTGGTACCCATATATATATGAGATAGCCACACCCGTATTGGGTGTCGAGCAGTTTCCCAAACCCTTTTGTTTTACATGGGTGGGGAGATCGAGGCAGCGTCGGGGACAGTTCTTGTGAAGAAGATGATGATTTTTGGAATATTTCGTTTTTCAATTTCAGTTTACGGGGTCTGTTCTGCGCCAGCCGATTTGCGACCCGTAAACATGTTTTCGGAAGACTGAACTCGAGTTTTTCGGTTTGAACTTTTACGGCCTCTGTTAGAGATGCTCTTAGGTCGACTTACCATGCCTTGCACCATAGGATGAACTAGAACAATACCCTACGCGTTGCAGCGGATATCTCTTTAAAAATCTAATAAAACACATAAAATTTGGTTTATAGAATATGTAATATTTAGTTGGCCATAGGAGTTGAGACACTAAATTTAATAGCTATGAAATGGATAGGTATTTGAAAATTTAAAGATGATTATATTCCAGAGGTGTACGTGATTTATTTAGATAAGGTAAAGAACCAAATGATATTGATGGGTTGCATGAAAAATGCATGCACATTGCAGCATGTTTTTTAAAACGTCATATGTGGTTACATATAAGAGCACATAATTAATATTGAGTTTAATTCGCAAAAAGTTCTTTTCATTGTCAAACTATTTCGGTGTTCAAGTTGCACATGACTTAACTATGTATTATGTAATGATATAACAAGAGGGTGCGATATTATCAATCGAGCGGAAAATAAAAGATGGCATTGCTAATTTAATGGTTAAAATAGATAATATAAATATCTTGCATGTAGAGATAGATAATAAATAAGAACTATTAGTGGATGAGGTGGACAAATGATTGGCTAAGGGAATATGTGATGTGGATAGCTTGCATGTTTTGCATGTTGAGATAGACAAATATTAATTGCACTTTGTGGGATTTTATTTTATAAGAAGTATAGATATGCTACACTGAACATGCCAATACTTAAAATGGTTTTGCTAATTCTTAGTCGAACTGGCAGTTAATTTAGAGCTTCAACAGTTAGTTTTGCATCATGATTGTGCTAGTCAGTGAGTTACAAGTGGGTTGCAGCTAAGTAAAGGTGGTCCGTGTAGTATATAATTTTTAGTTGCAATTGAGATTTTTATAGCTACTAATGCGTTACCGCTGCGAAAAGATGTATGTGCAGTAAAAAGTATCTCCGTGAAATATAAATCATGGGTAAACATCAACGGACTAAAACTTAATTAGGTTTACCCATATTGTAAACATTTATCTAAACTTGCTAGCTTCTAGTTGTAAATTTTTAGAAGGTCGTTGCAAGTGCTTGAAAACAATGCTAGCAAAGATACTACACGATTTAAGGACCAACATATGTCTACATGGTTGCTATCATTCCAACATGCTGTTTCTGCTCCCGGGAGCACATGCACCTGGTTTTTAAAATTAAATTTCAACATATTATATAATGTCAAAAAAATCCGATAAAAAATGTTACGGATACATCTTGATGTTCTATGTGTTTGTAAAGTCGTTTCACGAAAAATCGATACTTTTTGTGTCATGTGTAAAAAAGTTAAAATTTGGTGCTAAATATAAGCTCTTCACAAGACGTTTTGCTTGTCATTTTTACACAGGACACCAAACCTACCGGTTTCGCGCGAAACTTGGCATACACATATGGATTGTTGACATATACGCGTGAAATTTGTGTTCGTATTTTTTGTAATATTTTAAAATGTTTTTCTCTCTAGCAGGAGCATATGCACCTGAGATCAAAATTGCATTTCCGCTATCATTACATAAAACTTGTTTTAGATGGGACTATGTTTTTTTGCACCCGGGAGCATATGCTCCCGGGTTTTTATATGACTTTTAAATATAGTTTCAAATGTTAAAAGAAATTTAAAAAAAAATGGCGGGTCCGTCTCAACTTTATACTACCTCTATTCCATGGCTTAAGGATTTTTTTTGAAAAGTTAAACAGAGTAAAATTTGACCAAACCTTTAGAAGAATCTATGAACAAATATGATATTTTGTAGATACCATATGAAAATATATTTCATTATCCATCTAATGATATTAATTTTGTACTTTTCATGTTAATGATTTTTGATAAAAACTTGGTCAAACTTGACATAGTTTGACTTAATGAAAAAATACAGGCCTAGCCTTGGGATGGAGGTATTATGTGCTCATAAAGTCGTTTCGCGGAAACCGACATTTTTTGTGCTGTGTGCAAAAAAGACAAATTTTCTTTGTTTAAAAAAAAGCTTTTCACAAGATATTTCTTTATCTTTTCACACAGAACACAAAAAATGTCAATTTTTTTCGCGAAACTTGGCTTGCATACATACAATGTCGATATTACGCTCTAAATTTTTGTTCAAATTCTTTTTGATATTGTAAAATATTTTCTCGGGTAAAATATTTTGCTCTAAATTTACACCATACCGTCAGAATATTTATATGTATGTGCACATTCATTTTCATGTTTTTTTAGAATCGTAAAAATATAATTTGCAAAACTAGAGCCAATGGTGCTCATGCCAAAGACACTTCTTGCATCATATCAACATAAAGCGGCATCAACTAATTAAAAACGAAGGGAATACTAGATGCCATATAGAAGACCTATGACCAGTGAGGCCAGCAGGTTGGACCGGACGGACCAGATACAGCAGAGATTCTGATCGGACGGTCAGTATTGTGTAGTTTCAGATGCTCGGAGAAAACACGCCAGACAAGAGGAATCAGGCTCGCGGTCGCGGCGTCGCACGTGTTCCTCACCCCTCGGCCCCCGAATGGTTTCTTGTCCCTCACCATTTCTCTCTCTCTCTGCAGTAACCCTATCTTCCTCACCGCCCCCTTCTCTCCACCCTCCTGGCGACGGCGGCCGGCGCCGGCGAGCTTCGGAGGGAGGTCGGTTGCTCCCTCTCCTCTCTCTCGGCGGACTCTCTCTTCCTCTCTCGCAATCTCTGACCTCTGACAACCCTCTCTACCGCTTCTTTCTGTAGCTAGAGCGGCCGGCGACCGGGAGGACGCCGGCGACCAACACCCCGAGCCTGCGACCGCGAACGATCTCGCCGGCAGCACCGCATCTTCTCCAAGTTTGCTGATCCCCTCTGCAGAACCATAGGTACAACCCTAGACCTCAAGATCTGATTCGGTGCTGCACTGTTGATTTTCCCATTCCAAATCTTTCAAGTTAGTTTTCAAATAGCATGCTGAAAAAGGAAGAGTACAGCGAAGAGTATTAGATGAGGGCCAGTAGTTGAGGAAGGGCCAGTATCAGAAATCGAGTATCTACACGACAAAGTATGGAAGAATTATGCAACTTATGTGAGCATGCTTAGGTCTGGAGAACACTTACTTCCTTGATTTGTGAACTCCCGAGGGATTGTGGCTTGGTTCAAGATAATATGTACATAAAATCCATGAACAAACAACTATATTATGAAGTTTGCATTTAGTAATTATTTTTGTGCATTCAAACTTCAAAGATTGTGAGTAATATTTTCGAGAGGCAGAGACTACTCAACATAATCTCCTAACGCGTCACTGAATGGCTAACCCTAATCACAATTAGAGAAGTTAACAGTGCGTGGTAGAGCAAATAAGTTATAAATGATGGCGTGTCTTCCCATTGGAGGGCCTACATGAACTCATGTGCCTTCAGATTCGTGATTCTGTTTTCATCTCACTTCCTTCCCCCAACTGGATATGAAAATGCTAATATAAGTTATGTAATCAACATATCAGCTAATGTATCGTATGGGCACATACTTTTTATAGGCAAGCTCAACGCTGAACAGCAAATGAATACCGACGGATACCCAGGACATTGTTTCACATAGATAAACAGAAAACTTGATAAAATGATAAAATTCAGTGTTGAAAAGTGACCCAGAAGGGGCTAATGGTGTCCAATGTTGGGTCAGACACGGCAACCTTTAAGGCTTACCGGTCTCCTGTAGCTGTTCCAATTCGCTAGTGCGGGCTTCGTCCCAGCTTAATCGCTGCTCATCGGGCCCTCCTTACACTTTTTTAGGCCCCTCCTCGAGGCCAGCAGCTGAGCCTTTTGGTGGGTCAATCGATCTTTGGTTTTATTTCACTGTCGGATAGCTATGATCTGACCTTATGATAGGTTTTTTCATAGAATGCTGTTCTTGTTGTGATGATTCACTTGATCAATTTTGATTGTGGCTGTTCTTGTTGTGATGGTTCACTTGATCAATTTTGATTGTGAGTGGATCTATCATGTCTAGTGTGCTATGCTTGAATCTGGGCTGGATGTTTCAAATGAGTGGTTGCATAATGGCATTGGATTTGTTTGTGCATGAGCTATGTTACATGGTACGGGGATACGAATACGGGGATGCGGGAAAACGGCATTTTCTGAAAATTGACTTACAGGGATACGGCAAGTATATGTATAAATGCATGCAGAAATTCAATAGTGAATTACAGATTAAACAAGGATAATGTGGAACAAAAAGATGAAATAGATGTGCTAAGTTGAAAGGTCAAGCTTCAGATGGTTCGTCAAGCTTCAGATGCTTCAGAGTTCAGACACAAGTTGTTATGCACAAGCACCAAATCCTCAGCTCGTTTGGGCTCAGCATATTTCTCTTCATGCTACAGATAAAAGAATATGCCCTCCAACTCGAAGAGGACGATTGATCTTCCTTGCGAAGTTGCTCAAGAACAGGATAAGCAATCTTGGTACATGTCTTCATGCCAACACCCTCCATCTTCAACAGATGTGCTCTCACTCTTGAATAACTCCCCGCAAAAACTCCATCACAAAAGTGACATCTAAATCTTGAATTGCCTCCACTACCTGACTCACTGCCATCTATATTGTATCTTGTAACATGAACCCATAGGGGGTAGAAAGGATTAGTATACTCGTTGTCTTCAGACTCATCAGCGGTGTTACTTCCAGACCTAGTCCCAGAACGAGCAATAGAGGATTGACTGTTCGACCTAGACGACATTCCCTAACAATGAGAAAAAATATTAAATAGATTCCTTTCGTTCTCTCCTAAATCCTAATCCATAGCATGGAGGAAAAACAGAGAATTAGGAGCAAGGGATTGAATCTTACGTGCGTACAGATTCTTCAAGCTGGACGAATGACAACGACTAGAAGATCGGCGAGGCGCTGCTGGCGGCTGCGAGATGGAGTTCCAGATGCGCCAGAGTCCTAGCGATGTGGCAACAGCGAGCCGATGGCGAGAGGATTCCATACGGTTAGGTTTTATCGTGCATCAGGTAGGCCTTCTCATGGGCTGTGGATCGAGTAGCAACAAGCCTGTACGTATCCCTGGTGTATCCCCGCATGTCCCAGCCGTTTTCAGAATTTCTTTGTTTATTCTAAATTAGAAAAAATGGGATACTTTGGGATACACGTATCGGCGCGTATCCCCGTCCTAGTGCAGTATTTTGCACCGATACGGCACCTCACTGCCGTGTCCCTGCAACGTA
>NC_061510.1:402131541-402244956 GCF_022539505.1 Lolium rigidum | reverse complement strand
TGAGTAAGGGCCCTAATCCACTTGCTCCTGCGGCTGTGTTTTATGTATATTCTATGTAAAATTATTGCCTTGCTCTTCCATCAACGAGTGTATGCAGAACATATGGATTACATGTAATACTATGCATGTGCTATTGGCTGGGGCACTGTGTTAGCATTTCATATAGCTTAGCTATCTGTTCCAGTTTCCAGAGTTGAATTTCTAGTAATATGTCCTGACTCCTGAGGATATGTGAAGAGATCTTTGCTTCTTCAGGTGTTATCTTCAAACTTCAGTTTCCCTAAAAAGGCTTTACACTGTAATTTGGTTTCTTACTGAAACTTCTGCAGTTGTTTTTTTTTGGTGTGATTTATATGTATAATCATCTAAAACTACTACGGGCCCTGCATTTTCTGCAACATTTATAAACATTGCATTTCATGATAAATCATGTAATAGCTGTCTGGTTACCATATGTTTCTTCAATCTTAAACATCGTATTGAGCATTGATGGATACTGTCAGAAATATAAACTGCTGTTGTTTTGGTAGGTGCGAAGACTGACAAATTGTGTTTGTGGATCAATTGACCACCTGTCTGTGGGTTGCAAATCTGGACAGAGCCTTCCGAAGTTTGACAGTCATTATCTTCTCAGCAATACATTTCCGGACAAGATGCCAAAAATAAAGAACCTGTCTGATGCATGTAAAGTATCATTTTCTCCAGATGGACCCATATCTGAAGAAGCACTCGAGAAAGTTCGTGCACTGTTAGGTGAGTAAAACATTATACTATTTTGAATAGTTAGGAGTTATTTTTGTTGGGTATTGCTATGGTAGAGGGTATATACATTATCTGGTTGCAGACTCTGTATATCCTTCATCTCCTAACATTTTTTTCACTTGCCAACCGCTATCATCATCTA
Organism: Lolium rigidum; assembly: GCF_022539505.1. Lineage (NCBI taxonomy): Eukaryota > Viridiplantae > Streptophyta > Magnoliopsida > Poales > Poaceae > Lolium > Lolium rigidum. The sequence goes on along the minus strand of NC_061510.1, from coordinate 402,244,052 downwards.
CTACTTTTTGTCTAATGTTCTTCATCCTAACTGGATGATAGATCATATGCTAGCCTAGTGTAATGTTCTTCTCAGTAACCGTATCTTATTGAACGAAGTTGAGTCAGTTGTTGCTATGATAGAGAAGTTCTGCCAGTAACCTTGCCAAGTTAGTTCTAACTGTTTCTTTAATACACGGTACCAACAAGACAACAACGAATAACAAATTACTTATAACTTGTTTGAAGCTGGTTGCTTCTTTTTTAGTTGCACCTCATCCTCGATTACATGTACCGTTTGAAGTTCTGCTTTAGTGTAATGTTTTTTTATTGAAAATGTTCCATGCTTTGCGTTTTAAAAAATGTCCCGAGAGCCCTTCAAAAAATCTCATTGGTTACATTTGCTGGCAAACAATATGAACTTGCCAACTAACAAGACAAGAATTCTGTACCATTTTCTGGACATTGGCAGATTCATTCTTCTTTTTATTTTGTATTCCCAGATGAGATCAGACCTTTAGATCTTGGCCTAGATAACGAAGCACAAATTGCACGTACTTGGAATAGTTCTGCGCGTCAACAGAACGGGAGACGAGGGCGTGGTGGGCCTAATCAGAACGCGTCCCCAATCAAATATCTGCACATTCATGAATCTGATAGTTTCTCTGTAAGATCTCTTCTTCACTATCTCACTTAAAGTGTGCATTTTCAAATGAATACATGAAATTCCTCCTTTTTTACAAGTAATGATTTTGATAATTTATTTTGCAGATGGGTATATTTTGTATGCCGCCGTCATCAGTTATTCCTCTTCACAATCATCCAGCAATGACTGTGCTGAGCAAGCTTCTATATGGCAAGCTGCAGGCTGAATCTTACGACTGGATCGATGTAGCTGATCCAACTGACCCGTTAAAGCGTAAGTTCTACCATTTGGAAATCTTCTATGTGGCAGTGGCCGTAGTCACACGATTTGTTAATCTGTTTGTGCATGATAGCTAGTATGATTCATCATTTCATCTTGTTCCTTGTTGAATTTTTTCCTCGCTAAAAAGTGTGCTTTATGTAAGAAAATAATTTTTCCGTACTCTTATCATCAAATCAGCACTGTATGTGTTGACCTAAATTGATACTAATAACCGTGTATGTGCATGGCAAGTCTCCCTAATAAGCATATAAAGGATCCTTCTGTGTGCAATTCAAGGTTGAACGCTTTCAGATACATAATAGAATCTTCGCTTTAGGGCGTGTTTTCTGTACTTTTGACTGCGCTTGTCTCACCCTAATCTCATGTCCAAGCACACATGTTGTGCTCACTGATCAGAATACCGATGGAAACCCTCTGCTAAATATTCTTGCCTCAAATAATCACAAATAGTCTTCAGAGTGAAATATCACAAATAGCCTGCAGAGTGAAATATGGACCGCCAACCCTCACATGTCACAACCCATTATCTAGAAATGTCCACACAGGTCCTTATGCAAAAAGTATGCACACAATTGGAATCAAATGATATTACGAGAGTTCCATGCAGAAAACAAATGTTAGCGTCAGCTGAATCCAGACCCAGAAACCTTGAATCTAGCTCCTACCTCTAACATCCACACCAGGATGAGGGAAACGTGTGACAGAGAACCAAATTCGTGTTGGGGAAAAGCACCAACCATGCAGAGCATGAATGGTGTTGAGAACAAGAGAGGCTATGGGGTTCTAAACCTTCTGGAGGCTTCTATTGTGAGAAAGATCCCGGAGCTTTCGCTTCTCTAGCAGCAGCTGTGTCGGCATAAAGCCAGGGGTATCAGTGGCCTGGAAGGTGTGGTGTGTGCTATTGGAAGAGTTGACATTGCTCTCTTTGAGCTTGCAAAGGCGGCGCCCCTTCTGGTGATCGGCAGTGAGCGCCTCACTGCAGCCTCCCTCCACACGCAGTGGCAGACTGGCAGTGCTGTCGGAAAGGAAGAGAACCAGGGAGAACAGTGAGAGGAGTGAGAACACAGTGTATTGGAGCAAACATTACGTCTCCTACTCCCCAGCTTTGATTTGAGATTAATCTGATATTGTTGAACTGTCAGTACTATGGGAGAGATTATAGGAGGGCTATCCGCTTTCTCAGCTGTTAGATTGTAACTAGTTAAAGGAGAAGGGATGAATAGTTTTTGGATGATTGAGGTTAGAAGTATCCCACCTAAGTGGTGCTTTTATATTGGTATGGAAGGCCCTGTCAATTTCCAAATCGACATGTATTTATGGACAGAGGGAGTAATAGTTAGGGCGTGTTCGGCAATAGCCTGGCTTCCCAAAACTCCACAGATCCTGCTTCTCAGACCAACGCCAGCTTCTTCTGAGGAGCAGAAAACGTTCGGCACAGCTCCTCAGCTTGGTTGGGCTGAAAGCCCATGTTCGATAGGCCAGCCTGCTGAGAGGGAGGGATCTAGCCTGGGAGCCCACCATCGAGTGCTTCGTTTTGGCTGCCGATATGGGTCAACGGCCGGCTTGCTGCTCCTGGAGATCGATAGTTCGAGATGATGGTGGCAGAGAAGGTCGGTGAGCTCATGGGATCGAGCCTCAATTCGGCCGAGCTCAAGTGCTTACGGGGGCGGCGAATGCTGGTGCTGGATGGGGACAGAGAATACCCGCGATCTCCTAGGACTGCGCCTCGATCTGGCCAAGCTCGAGTGCTAATGGGGTGGCACGAGGAGGAGGAGAACGGCGGGGGCGCTAGGCAGCGGCGGTGGGATGGGGGTCGCAACACCTCTCTCTCACCCGACCTGTGCGTGCCTACTAGAAACAGAACGAAACGGTATCCAATTCACTTGGCGGTGGCATTTTCGGCGTAAATTGAGCTGCTCCGTGTTTTACAGCTTTGTGGATTTGCCAAACAGGTGCTCCGTATTTTGTACACAGTTTTACCTCAGCTTCGCGAATCTAGCTCCATGGAGTTTAGGTGTTCGGCACTGCTCCGCACCGGATTTCTGGGAAGCTGGGAGCTGGAGAGCTCCCGAACACGCATTTAGTTGAAAGCGTCTTTTTAGATGTAGCAGTAAAAAAATGCTAGAATAGATAAAGAGCCCCTAACTAGATGTGGCAGAACTTCAACGTCAGTGATGATCTTACCTTCTATTCTCATAAGTAAATGAGTCATTTTAATTGTTGAGTATTCTAAAGAAGGCCTTTGCTCCCACACAGTTCTGCTGATGTTGCTCTCATTCAAACTTCTACTGATGTTGTCAGTTGTTGGAACACTATCTGTGATGACATGTTTTGTGACATGCCATCTTTTTCCACACCCTATGTTATCTCTCAGTTGTACAATACAGTACAACTTGCCTATTTTTACATAGCAAATTGCTAAGAAGTTGTTTAATACCGACGACATTCTTAATCAGAATATGGTAATGCTAGCCAACACCTTGAACCAATGACAGATAGTTAAATGTGATGCATCTTAAGAACTGACGTATTTCCTGCTATCTAATTTTAAAAATGGCTATGCATCACACATTACTAGTATGGATCATTTATCACTCATGCAAATGTTCCTAATTTAAATCATTATGTTGGTTGTTTATAATCTGTGTACCAACTAATAAGATTATGTAGCTTGACTCCGGTGCAGCAAGACCAGCAAGGTGTGTAAGAGATCGTGAAATGACTGCGCCAGAGACAACCATTCTTTATCCTGATCGAGGTGGTAACATCCACACTTTCAGAGCCATCACACCTTGTGCACTCTTTGACGTTCTTACTCCACCATATTCTGCTGAGAAGGGGAGAGACTGTTCATACTTCCGGAAGTCTTCAGTGAAGGAACCACCTGGTATGCACCGCTCTTGAAACTTGATTGTTTGTTTTGTCTATTATCCTATTATATTATGCCAGTTCTGAGCCGTGTTAACATTTCCTTCAACAATTTCAGTTGTTTTGCCAAGTGAAATAGATAGCTCAGAAGTAGTCTGGTTGGAGGAATTGGAGGACCATCAGCCTCCAGAGGGATTTGTTGTTGCTAGAGGTCTGTATAAAGGCCCTGTGATAAGGAGATAGTTAGGTTTATACCACTTTTGCACATGGATCACGAATCAGTTGAGGATGCAGTGCAGGCTCCTAGTATCAGTTGTATGTGTGTTTAGGAGAGCAAGCATCATCCAGTCGACATGCCGCTTGGGATTTACAGTGTACACGACCTGATCTGGATGAATGAATAGCGGTGTTTCTTCCATTTTACTTGTAATGCTGCTGGTCTGTGATGTAGTTACGTGGCTCTATCATACTTCTTTTGAGACGAGGAGAGTTCTTGTCATGTTGTATTAGGTAGAACAAGTGGCTTGAGCTTCTCACCTAATGATTATTCAAGAAAAAAGATTTGGTGTGGTGGACCTATTAGTCCATCTCATTATGTAAACAGTTGCATAAATATTCTTTGGGATAAAACCGTTTGTGTCCTTGCAAAAAACTGACAATGCGGTGTCCACTCTGATAACCCTTCCCATGATTTCAACTGTTACTCTTCTCCAAAATGATCGATCTGCTTAAATTGTGAAACCGAGTACTACTTGTACTCAGTTGTACGAGTACTATTTATAGCTTGATGTAGCATGTCCCACGTGACCTGAGTGAAGATAGTTATATATGGTGTCCACTTAATATGGTTGTTGCAGGTAACAACCATACAAGTACATGATAATAATAATTTTAGGGGAGCTGAATAGATATCCAGCGTGAGAGATGTACTGATGTACACTTCTATATGAGCACAGCCAACACGTGCATTGCCCAATTTGACAAAAGTTCTCCTAAAATATATATAGATGAAAAACTTGGAGAGCAGTCGAGGCAACTGTTTTGCTTCTATGAAATTTAGGACGTACAGGCTTGGGATGCACCAGGAATTCCCAATTCGCTTTGAAGTGGCATTATACGGCACCAATGTAACTGTGAGGCACTCTTTTGCCTTCACTTCTTGTGTTTTTCCTCAATATATTTCACGTCCCTGGGTTCATATTTCTTCACGTTGGACCACCACCACCAATGCTTCACGTTGTCGGTGGTCGACTGTGCACCGACAGATCCATGAGAAGTGGCCTAGGTTTTCTCCTTAATCCCATGAGTTTGTCTTCTCCGTCACATGGTCCGTTGTCCACAGCTGAGTAGATTTTTTTATAGCAGATAATGAGTAGGTTTAGTTGAGTCGTGCAGGCTCGGTTGAGGTATGATCTACTTTTCAGACCATTCTCCATTTCTCAGGTTCAGTTCCGCACTGCAACATCTTGATCTGTGCTGATGGCGTCCATGTGAAACCATTTGTGCATGGATGCATAGCACTGATCGAGCATGTATTGCACCTAGTTAACAGCTGCGTGTGTGAATATTAAGATGCAGTCCTACTCGACTATATGCACCCAGTGCCTGCCATCTTCAAGAGCTCTCTTACCGCCTCTAAAAACGCGCTTGTCTCAATCCCATGACAACGATGATCCTAGATCAGAGTAGCAAACGATACCGTCTCAAGTGGTTTACCTCCACCTACAAGTAGGTCACCTACTTGGACCAGAACAGCCGAAACATGGAGTCGATTAATCCACCATACGAAGTACAGTAAGAAATTGAGCTGGACAAGTAACAGATGGATTGCAGAAGAGACACACAGCTACAAGAGATATTTTGAACATGTCAGCAACAATGAAAACAGTTACAGCTTCACTAGTACTTCCTACTGAAACGTCTCATGCCTCTCTGAATACATGCAGTCATCAAGTAATTCCACTCATGTGTCCGGGATATTTATCCACATGTTAACCACATGAACGCAGCAGAGGTACTTAATCTGCAGTTTTGCATATTAAGCAAGCATAAATTCCCCAAATTGATCATTTTGGAGAAGAATAACAGTTGAGCTCACAGCAACTGAAAAAAAGGGATTATGAGAGTTTGGGAGACCACACATCGTCAGTTTGTGCAAGGACGCATAAAGTTTTATCCCCACTATTTACACAATGAGACGGAGTAATCAGTCCAGTACACCCAAAATTTTTTTCTGGAATAATCATTATGTGAGAAGCCCGTGCCACTTGTTCTATACATCATGAGTTCATGACAAGAACTATACTCCTTCATCTGATGATAAGAGCTACATAAATGCATCCCAGACCAGCAACATTACAATCAAAATGGAATAAACGCTGCTCTTCATTCATCTAGATGTAACATGACTGCACGTGACCTGAGTAAAGATTGCCATGCTGACCACTTGATATGGTTGTTGCAGATGACAACCAAAAGTATGTGATTATAATTCTTGGGGAGCTGGATATATATCCCAGGAGAGATGTACACTTACATATGAGCACAACAAATACGTGCATTGTCAAATTCAGATGTTCTCTGCTTGACAGAAGTCCTCCTAAAATATAGAAAAATTAAATAAAAATGGAGAGTAGTGTTAGCATTGAGTAATTTTTTTGGTTCTACAAAAACTGGATCGTATGGGCTTGGGATGCATCGGGGATTCCCAAATGGTTCATTTTAATTGTTGATTATTTTAAAGAAGGCCTTTGCTCCCACTATCTGCTGATGTTGCTCTCATTTAAACTTCTACCGATGTTGTCAGTTATTGGAACACTATCTGTGATTGACATGTTTTGTGCCATGCCATCTTTTTCCACACCGTACTTTGTGTCTCAATTGTACATTTGTACTCCCATCCGAATCTACGACAAGAACTATGGAACAGAGGGAGTGCAATACAGTGTAACTTGCCTATTGTTGCACAACTAGTTGCTAAGAAGTTGTTGAATACTGATGACATTCGTATACCTGCTGTAAACCTCTTAGGAGGCACTTAAAACTTTCTACCTTTTCAATGAAATAAAACGCAAACATTCCTTTGCGTTTTCTCGAAAAAAGAATATGGTAATGCTAGTCAACACCTCGAACCAATGACAGATAGTTAAATGTGCTGCATCTGTAGAACTGACGTATTTCCTGCTATCTTTTTTTAGAGGTAAGGCCGTGACGCCCAGCTTTAAATTAATAAAGGCACAAACGGAAGAGTTACAAGGTGCTGAGAGAACAGCTTACAAGCATCAAGGAAGAAGCAACCAAAGAAAATACAAAAAACACAGCTTGGTTTTCAATGCCATCATCCAGCGGAATGGACAGAGCGGAGGAGAGGAAACGCCGTGAAGCTCACCACTAGACACATGCCATGTTCAAGACCTGGCGCGTCGCCACCAGCATGCCATCCGCCTCCGCCTCCGAAGAAGGCTCCAACCTTCTCACCCTGGTTTGTAGGGCGCCGAACCATCGAAAGGCAGAGTAGCTCTCCCCAGAGCGCGCATAGACACCTGGGCCAGCGTGCCAAGGGCCATCACCAAGCATGAGCATCACATGCGAAACACCACGGGCATCACCGCCGGCCATCGTACCGACCACCCAAAAGACTTCAGCTTCTAATTTTGACAAATTCAAAAAAATGGCTATGCGTCACAAACTACTAGTATGGATCATTTATCAATCATGCAAATGTTCCTTATTTAAATCATTATGTTTGCTGTTTATAATTTGTGTACCAACTAATAAGATTATGTAGCTTGACTCCGGTGCAGCAAGGTGTGTAAGAGATAGTGAAATGACTGCGCCAGAGACAACCATTCTTTATCCTGATCGATGTGGTAACATTCACACTTTTAGAGCCATCACACCTTGTGCGCTCTTTGACATTCTTACTCCACCATATTCTGCTGAGAAGGGGAGAGACTGTTCATACTTCCGCAAGTCTTCAATGAAGGGACCACCTGATATACACAACTCTTGAAACTTGATTACTGGTATTGTCTATTATAATCTAGTATTGCAGGCGCCTATGGTTGTCCCTGTTCCTGAGGCACCGGTGGTGAAGCAGAAGAAGGTGGGACGCTATTGGAAATGCGCTGTGAATACTCATGCTACGAAAGACTGTAAGGTTCCTCATTACTGTTTGGTTTGCGATTCGGGGGCACACCCGACCATCCGATGCCCAGTCCTGAAGTTGCCGAGACCCACGAGTTTTTTTGTTGGCTGTGGGAATGATGCCACGCTTGATATTCAGCTTCCGGACTCAGTTTATAAGCCTCAGGCCATAGCTTCGGGAGCACCTACAGCTTTGGTGCAGGTTTCTGGAGAGGGAGCTGTCACCGCGGAGGATATCCAAAGTCTGATGGCTCGTATGTGTCCAGGCAATCCCTCTTGGAAGTGGGCAGCGGTACCTCATGGTGCTAATTCTTTTCTTGTTGGGATCCCTACAGCTGAGGACTTATCGAGGATCGATGGCATGCAGATGAGTGTACCCAAGATTAATGCACAGGCTCTTGTTTCTTCATGGGTACATCAGGATGTTCTTCCGGAGTTTGTGATGAAGCCAGTTTGGGTACATGTAGATGGTGTTCCTGACTCTGTGAGACATTTTCTGGGTCTTTGGGCAGTGGGTTCTCTTATTGGTACTACTATGGATGTTGATTTGTTTGCCCTCAGGAACCAGGGGATTATTCGTGTTCTTGTTGCCATGCGAGACCCTTCTGTGCTGGAGAAGGATAATGGCTGCCTTGAGGTCATAGCTTTGCTGCAGATGAATGGTTATAGGTTTCGCTTTCGTCGAGAGGTAGAGGGGTTTAAGACAGACCCGCGCTTCCGTCCTTTTTCCGGAAGGACGAAGAGGGGGATGACGGCTCCCACGGCTTTGAGGAGGAGGGATTTCGGGATGACGCAGCGGATGCGGCGCCGGGGACAGCTAATATGGAGGTTGATGGTCGGCGCCTTCTCATTCTCGTCGGTGTTTCTGCGGTGCCGGTTGCTCAGGTGGCTTTGACCCCTTTCAACCATTCACCGCGAACTGATAGAGGGAGGGAGATAGTGGCTCGTGCTAGGTCGGTGTCACCTCACTTGGTGGCTTCTCCTCCGGTAGCTGCTCGGTCTTCTTCTCCGTCACGAGTCCGCACCTTCATGCAAGGGCGTACCCGACCCGCTCCTTCGCGCTCCGCTACTTCGACTACGCAGCGAGGTGGCACCGGTTCCGTCTCCTACTCCGACTCGGACGGGATCGGAGCTTCGGCGAGGTGAGACGCTCCCTATGGCGCAGCTGGTTCTCCCATCGTTGACACGGCAGGAGGCCGTGTCGACGGTGTCGCAGCGGTCGCTTGCAGGTCTGACCACGCCGGCGTTGGGGCTGACTTCACAGCCGCTGCAGCCGGCGTCGCCGGTTTTGTCGCTACAGCAGCAGCAGGCAGTGGCCACGGTGGGCATGCAGCAGCAGGCGGGTTCGGCCCGCGCGACGCAGCTCGCGGTCCGCCTTGCCGACGGCGCAGCCTGCAGCAGCCGGGTTCGGCCCACGCGACGGGGCAGCCGCAGCCCCGCCTCGCGGACGGTGCAGTGCTGCAGCCGGACACGCTTCCCGCGGCGCAGCAGCAGCCGAGCGCGCCGCCATCGCATGCGTTCCAGCCGGCCTCGCCACGTGAGGAGCAGCACCAGCCGGCTCCGACGTCCACACCACCGCAGCAGTCTTCTTCGACACGCCTGGAGACGACGACGGAGGAGGGGTCTCCTGCATGGCGTCGGCTACGCCCACGCCTACGGAGACTTCTCCACCGCGGTCTGGTTCGCTGCGGGGGCTACACCGCCTTCTACCCCCGCATCGATTGACTCGACGCCCGCCTCCTCAGCGTCTTCTCCGCCCTCGAGTTCTCCATCGCCGGTCCCCGCCTTGCAGCAGCCTCGTCCCACTAGTATCCCACCTGTTGCTCAGCCGACGGTGCGGAGGAGTGGGAGGTATGCGCTTGCAGAGGATGGGACCGGGGTCACGGATGAGGACGTCATGCAGAGGGCCATGCGACGAAAGGCGGAGATTAATCTCGACACGGCAGGTACTAAGCATATGTCCAAGTCTTTTACTTCTTTTTCTAATTCGCGTATTGCTTCTAATTTGAGTACCCTTGGGGTCTCTTTGGGTAATACATCCGATGAGATCTCGGTTTCGGTTGATGTGTTGAGACAGACGGAACTTGACCGTTTAACGGTTGTTCCGAACGTCTCCACGGGGCCTGAAACATCTGTGATAGTAGATGATGAAGATGATGACATCCTAGATGGTCAGCTTCTCTCGGCTATCATTGGTAATATCTCAGAAGTTGACTTAGAACACTCGGAGCTTAGTTCAGTCTATGACCTAAAAGCTTCGACACGTGGGTCTCGGTCTTCAGCTGGGAAAAGTCTCGTAGATTTTGCAAGGGTTCTAAATCTAAAATAGTTATGAATGGCATGTTTCGGAATAGCAGAGGTCTTGGAGACTTGGCTAAGCATTCTCACATCACCGACGGTTGTAGAGATTATGATTTAGATTTTATTGCAATATCCGAGACAGGTAGGCGGAATTTCTCACAGAGTTTCCTCGACCGTTTATCAGGCGGGATTAACTTTCAGTGGTTTTCTCGCCCCCCTCGTGGTAGGTCTGGTGGCATTTTACTTGGCGTCCGCATAGACACCATGACTGTTCTAGCTAGTTCTGATGGCGAGTATCACATTAAGCTCGACATTCAGAATAAAGCTGATGGGTTCATGTGGAGTCTGGTTGCCGTGTATGGTGCTGCCCAAGACGCTTTTAAGGCTGACTTTTTACGTGAGTTGGTAAATCTTACTAAAGATAATCCCTATCCGATTTTGATCGGAGGTGATTTTAATTTACTAAGATTTCCTCATGAAAAAAGTAAAGGTCATTTTGATGGACATTGTCCTTTCTTGTTTAATGCTCGTCATTGATAGCCTTGACTTGAGAGAGGTGTTTATGTTCGGTCGACGAGTTTACTTGGGCCAACAGCTTGCCTCGAACCCACATACGAAAAGCTAGATCGCGTGTTGATGGATACCGAATGGGAAGATAAATACCCTATGGTGTCCGTCCGCGCACTAGAACGTATTGAAAAATTGTCGGACCATGCTCCTATCCTCCTAACTACCGGTAACCCCCGATCTGTTTGTAAGAGGCCGTTCAAATTTGAACTTGGCTGGTTACATAGAGAAGGGTTCCATGAGATGGTTAAGAGGGTTTGGGAAAGGCCGGTTGGTGGTAGCACTCCTATATTGAGATGGAATAATAAAATGCGCGCAATGCGCGAACATCTCTCTGGTTGGGCGGCCCATATGGCTGGTATCCTTAAGAAAGAGAAGACTCGCTTATCAACCTTGATTGATGAGCTAGAGGAGCTGGCTGAGGTGAGACCGTTGTCTCCGCATGAGATTGAACTTAAGAATCAGTCCAATGCGCAGATAGCGAGTCTCCTTTGCGAAGAGGAACTCAAATGGTATCAACGTTCCAAAGCCAAGTTCATATTGGAAGGAGACTCAAATACGCGATATTTCCATGATATAGCCAATGGGAGACATCGGAAAAAACGTATTCACTCTCTTATTCAAGATGAAGGGTTGATTGAAGGCCATGAGCAACTCAAATCTTATATTACAAATTATTATAAAGGCTTGTTTGGTCCTCCGGATGAAAGTTCACTTTCTCTAAACGAGGACTTAACAGCTGATATACCCCAAGTTTCTATGGAAGAAAATGGCTTACTCACTGCACCTTATTCCGAGGAAGAAGTGCAGAAGGCTATTTTCCAAATGGAATGCAACAAAGCACCGGGTCCCGATGGATTTCCAGCAGAGTTTTATCAAACTTTCTCGGGACACTATTAAAGTGGATCTTCTAGATTTGTTCCGTGCTTTGCATATGGGACAACTAGAATTATTTCGTCTAAATTTTGGTGAAGTAATCTTGCTACCGAAAGTTAATGAGGCAGAAAGGATTCAACAATATAGACCTATTTGCCTCTTAAACGTAAGTTTCAAGATTTTCACGAAAGTGGCCACCATTAGACTTAATACGGTTGCGGATCATGTCATTCAGCCATCACAAACCGCTTTCATGCAAGGAAGAAATATCCTTGATGGAGTGGCGGTTTTGCATGAGACGGTACATGAGATGCATACTAAGAAATTAAATGGGGTTATTTTGAAATTAGATTTTGAAAAGGCTTATGACAGGGTCAAGTGGTCTTTCCTACAACAGACACTCAGGATGAAAGGTTTTTCTCCTGAATGGCGTGCTTTAATAAATGATTTTGTGTATGGAGGTAGTGTGGCAATTCGGGTTAATGATGACACCGGCCATTATTTCCAAACACGAAAAGGGTTACGCCAAGGGGATCCGTTATCACCTATGTTATTTAACATTGTGGCGGATATGCCGGCTATACTCATAGAGCGGGCCAAGTCCGATGGTCAAATTGAAGGGGTGATTCCACATCTGGTTGATGGTGGCTTATCTATTCTTCAATATGCCGATGATACAATTCTATTTATGGATCATGATCTCGCAAAAGCTCAAAACCTCAAATTAATCTTGGTGGTTTTTGAGCAGTTGTCGGGATTGAAAATTAATTTCCATAAAAGTGAATTGTTCTGTTTCGGTGACGCCCAAGATGATACAGCTCTATATACAGAGTTGTTCGGTTGTGGGCAAGGCCAATTTACTATTCGCTATCTGGGTATTCCAATTCATTACCGGAGACTCACGATTGCTGAATGGAAAATTGTAGAAGAAAGACTACAGAAACGCCTTAGTAGTTGGAAAGGCAAATTGCTATCCCTGGGAGGAAGATTGGTACTCATTAATTCGGTACTGACAAATATGGTACTGTATATGTTATCTTTCTTCCTTTTGCCAAAAGGAATTCTGCATAAACTCGATTATTATCGATCCAGATTCTTTTGGCAAGGTGATAGCGAGAAAAAGAAGTATCGACTGGTTAAATGGAGTGTAGTTTGTAGTCCCAAAGATCAAGGCGGGCTTGGAGTTCATGACCCGGAAGTCAAGAACTCAGCCCTGCTGGGTAAATGGCTTTTTAAGCTCCTTACCGAGGATGGGATTTGGCAAACTATTCTTCGGAGAAAGTATATCGGCTCCAAGACGTTATCTCAGGTGGTTTGGAAACCTGGAGATTCACACTTCTGGGCTGGTCTAATGGCGACAAAAAATGTATTTTTTCGTCATGGTACTTTCTCAATTAAGAATGGAGCACAGATACGGTTCTGGGAAGATGCTTGGTTAGACAATGCACCTCTAAGTGAACAGTATCCTGCGTTGTATAGTATCGTTCGTCGCCAAGGAGATACCATTGCCACAGTAATGGCTACCTGTCCACCGAATGTGACGTTCCGACGAGTTTTGCTAGGACAAAGGCTACTGGCATGGAATACTTTAATTCAGAGGTTGGGGGATGTTAACCTGTCGCCTCGAACCGTATGAATTTAGGTGGAATTTACATGTAGATGGCTCTTTCTCGGTAAAATCTTTATATAGCGCCATACTTCATTCTGATTTACCGGTTGATAACAATAAGAAAATTTGGAAGATGAAGATACCATTAAAAATAAAAATATTTGGATGGTATCTTCGTCGAGGAGTCATCCTCACCAAAGACAATCTTGTTAAGCGGAATTGGCACGGAAATACTAGATGTGTTTTTTGTCATCATGATGAAACTATTAAACACCTCTTCTTCCGATGCCAGTTCGTCTACCTTGTATCCTCCCACTAGTGTAGCCAATGTCTTTGGTAATTGGCTTCATGGAATAGATGCAAGGTTCAAGTTGCATCTTAGGGTGGGGGCGCTAGCAGTTATCTGGGCGCTTTGGCTGAGTAGAAATGACAAGATTTTTAATGACAAAAATTTCTCCTTGTTGCAGGTCATCTACAGATGTACAGGGATTCTTCGTTCATGGTTACCTCTTCAGCGCATGGGGAACCAAGACCTATTTACGGAGGTCTGTACACGATTGGAGGCTACGGCGAGGGATACTTTTCCCTACATGGGTGGCAGCATAGTCTACGGATTGAAGCCCCACCCACACCTTAGGCGTTATATGATTCATCGTTCCGATATGTATTTCGCCTAGATTTTTATTTTGGCATCTTTTTTGAACTCGAGACCTCAAAGAAACGGCTGTGTGCATCCTGGTTATGCAGAGGCTGGATGTAATTGCTTTCTCATAAGTAATAAAGCATCCTTTATCAAAAAAAAAAAAATATATAATCTAGTATGCCAGTTCTGAGCTGTGTTAACATTTCCTTCAATTATTTCAGTTGTTTTGTTTAGTGAAATAGATAGCTCCGAGGTAGTCTGGTTGGAGGAATTGGAGGACCATCAGCCTACAGAGGGATTTGTTGCTGCTAGAGGTCTGTACAAAGGCCCTGTGATAAGGAGATAGTTAGGTTTATACCACTTTTGCACATGGATCAAGAATCAGTTGAGGATGCAGTGCAGGCTCCTAGTATCAGTTGTATGTGTGTTTAGTAGAGCAAGCATCATCCAGTCAACATGCCGCCTGCGATTTACAGTGTACACGACCTGCTCTGGATGAATGAATAGCGGTGTTTCTTCCATTTTAATTGTAATGCTGCTGGTCTGTGATGTAGTTACGTGGCTCCATCAGATGGAGTATAAACTTATTTTGAGACGAGAGGAGTTCTTGTCATGTTGTATTAGGTAGAACAAGTGGCTTGAGCTTCTCACCTAATGATTATTCAAGAAAAAAGATTTGGTGTGGTGGACCGATTAGTCCATCTCATTATGTAAACAGTTGCATAATTGTTCTTTGGGATAGAACTGTCTGTGTCCTTGAAAGAAACTGACAATGCTTTGTCCACTCTCACAAACTCTGATTTCCGTTTATTCAGTTGCCGTGAGTTCAACTGTTACTCTTCTCCAAAATGATCGATCTGCTTAAATTGTGAAACCGAGTGCTACTTGCACTCACTTGTACTACTTGTAGCTAGATGTAACATGACGCAAGTGACATCAGCGAAGATAGTCATGCTGGCCACTTGATAAGGTTGTTGCAGATAACAACCATATATACAAGTACATGATAATAATTCTATGGGAGCTGAATCCTGCGTGAGAGATGTACACTTCTATATGAGCTCAGCCAATACGTGCACTGCTCAATTTAGATGTGCTCCAGTTGACAAAAGTTCTCCTAAAATATATATGAAGAAAAAAAACTTGGTGAGCGATGTTAAATAACCGTGCTAGTACTTTTGCTTCTACAAAATTTAGAACGTATGGGCTTGGAATGCATCAGGAATCCTGAAATCGCTTTGAAGAAGCATTATAAGGCACCAATGTAGCTGTGAAGCACTAGTTTGCCTTTACCATCTTGTGTTTCCCCTCGATACATTTCACGCCTCCGCGAGCATAGCACTGATCGAGCAAGTATTGCACCTATTAACAGCTGCGTGTGTGAAGTTTAAGATGCAGTCCTACTCGACTGATATGCGCCCAGTGCCTGCCACTCTTCAAGAGCTCTCTTCCTGCCTCTTGTTATCTCAATCCCATGACAACGATGATCCTAGATCAGAGTATCAGACCCGTCGACTCAAGGGGTTTATCTACAACTACAGGCAGGTCGATCACCTAATTGGACCAGACCATCCGGAACACAGAGTCGATTAATCCACCATACGAAGTACAGCAAGAAACTGAGCTGGACAAGTAACAGATGGATTGCAGAAGAGACACACAGGTACAAAAGATATTTTGAAGATTTTGGGCTGCAGTCAGCAACAACGAAACAGCTTCACCAGTAGTTTGTACTGAAACATCTCATGTCTGATGTCTCTGCATGTATCCATGAGATATTTATCCACATGTTAACAACATCAACACAGCAGGGCTACTTAAACTGCAGTTTTCCATATTAAACAAGCATAAGTTCAATCGTAGTTCATAGGCCAAAAGGCCTAAGTCCCTGGATGGGAAAGCTGATGTCCTCAGCGGCGAGGCTGACGCTTATTAACGCCTGCTTATCTAGCTTGCCTCTGCACGCTATGGCGGTCTGCCTCTTGGGGGAGGGAGTCCACGGCCTGTTTGACAAGGCCAGGTCCCGTTTCTACTGGGAAGCGAATGGGGCTAAACGCAAATACCATTGGGTCAGATGGTCGGCGTTGTGCAAGCCTAAATGCCTGGGGGGGCTAGGTATTGTGGACACGAGAATTATGAACATTTGCCTCTTGGCCAAATGGATTTGGAGGCTGTACGCTGGGGAGCAAGGCCTCTGGGCGGAGATCCTTAGGGCTAAGTATCTAGGGGAGAGGGACCTCCTTGTAGATAATCATCGGCCTGGATCTCAATTTTGGAATGCTATCCAAAAGATCAAGCACGTCTTCGGCATGGGGGCCCGGCATGCTATCCGCAATGGACGCGCCACTAGATTCTGGGTGGACTGGTGGCATGAGAAGGGCCCCCTCAAGGACCAGTTCCCGGGTCTCTTTGCCATTGCGTCGGAACCCCTTGCCTCGGTGGCCACGCTCTTCCTGGGAAACCAGTGCAGGCTCACGTTCCGCCGTGAGCTGGGCTTGGGGGAGCGTGTGGAGCTGGCCAACGTCGCCCGGCTGGTGGATACCATTCACCTGTCGGAACCCCAGGATCGGATTTCGTGGTCCTTGGAGCCAAATGGGAAGTTCTCCGTGCGTTCGTTGTATAAGAGCCTATGCCAAGGCATTCCCCACAAACACTATGGGATAGTGTGGGAGATTAAGGTGCCGCTCAAAGTCCGCATCTTTCTTTGGCAATTATCGAGACATCGACTCCCCTCCAACGACAATATCCGGAAACGTAGGGGTCCATCCAATGGTACCTGCGCCCTTTGCTTGGAGGTGGAGGATAACAACCACATCTTCTTTAGATGTCCTCTGGCGCGCTTCATGTGGAGTGCGGTTAGGGACCTCCTTGGTTGCTCTTGGAACCCCTCGTGCTTTGCCGACATTTTTCGGTACATGCGCGTCCATGTCGGCCAGACTCGGAGAGTTCTTTGGTTGGCATGTGCTGCCCTGCTTTGGTCTCTTTGGAACGTTAGAAACAAATTCACCATTGAGGGTAGTTTCCCTACTGACCCGGCTAACGGCTTGTACAAAATGACTGTTTACCTGCAGGCGTGGAAGCTTCTGGCTAGGAGAGGAGACCGGCATGCGGTGGAGCTGGTGATTGGCAGGATCCGAGCTCTTCATGCTTCTATCAGAGATAGTGTTTAGTTCCTTGTGCTCCCCTCTGGGGCCAAGTGGTGTCTGGTGGCGTCTGGTGTTTCTAGGTGGCAGGCTGTGACGTTGGGGCGTCGCCTATCCATCTGGTGATCTTGGTCGCTTACCTTGTATCTTGTGCGGTCCAGGTCCTGTAACCTGTGTTGGTGGTTGTGTGGAGCATCCCTCCATCTTGTCGTGTTGTGTCTGGTTCGTGTTTGGATGATGTATGAATGCTGCCGTTGGGGCTTTATTAATTTAAAGCCGGGCTCTGCTCGAGCCTTATGTTTAGTACTACTACACCATTCAGACAAAGTGGCACACAAAACCAACAATCTGGCACATACATGGAACACGAATCAGTTGAGGATGCAGTATCGGTTGTATGTGGCTTAGTAGAGCAAGCATCATCCAGTCGATCCACAGCCTGCATGCGATCTACGATGTACACGATCTGATCTGGATGAATGAAGATCAGCGTTTATTCCATTTTGATTGTAATGCTACTGGTCTGTGATGTATTTCTGTAGCTCTTATCATCAGTTGAAGGAGTATATACTTATTTTGAGAAGAGGAGAGTTTTTGTCATGATGTATTAGGTAGAACAAGTGGCATGGGCTTCTCACCTAATGATAATTCCAGGAAAAAAAGATTTGGTGTGGTCGACCGATTAGTCTATCTCATTGTGTAAACAGTGGTATATTTATTCTTTGGGATAAAACTTTATGTGTCCATGCAAAAACTGACGATGCGTGTTCTCCCGAACTCTGATAACCCTTCTTTCAGTTGCCGTGAGCTCAACTGTTATTCTTCTCCAAAATGTTGATTTGTATAAATTGTGAAACTGGGTACTACTTGTCTCAGCTTTACTATTTGTCACTAGATGTAACATGACAGCATGTGACGTGAGTAAAGATTGTCATGCTGACCATTTGATAAGGTTGTTGCAGATGACAACCATACAAGTGCATGATCATAATTCTCGGGGAGATGGATATATATCCCAGGGGTGATGTACACTTATATACGAGCACAACAAATACGTGCATTGTCAAATTAAGATGTTCTCTGTTTGACAGAAGTCCTCCTAAAATATAGAAACAAAAAAATATTGGAGAGTAGTTTTTCTTTTTACGAATTAGTACTGAGTAGTGTTAGTACTTAGGAAGTTTTTTGCTTCTACAAAAATTGGATCGTATGGGCTTGGGATACATTAGGAATTCCCAAATCACTTACAAGCACTATAGCGCACCAATGTAGGTTTCAGGCACTACTTCCCTTCAAGCGCGCGCGGAGGAGGCTGCGGAAGGAGAAGCGGAGGCGCCCGCCGCTGCCGGCGCGTGCAGCCCGCCGCTACCGGCGCTGCCCCCGCGCGGCGACGACGACGCCGACGCCGACGGGCCGCCTCTAGCATGCGGGAGCACCTCCGAGGCGGCGGCCATCGAGGTGGCGGCGCTCGTCGTCGCCTAGGAAGAGCCGGCAACCCTAAACCCTCCGCCGGCGACATTAAGCGCCCCGGTGCCAGTATAGTCACTCCGGGGACTAAAAATCCAGTCTAATTAGGTCCCTTGTATGTAATGTAGGTCGAATATGCATCTATTTTGCCCCTATTATTGTAAATTATGAACGAATTCAGCTTGATCGGATGAAATCGAGTGCAATCGCGAGTTTCGATTTCCCGCGATGTTTGATTTCAGCGAGTTCGGTTCACGTTTTCGGTTTCTGTTCTGCGCCGTGGCTAAATCCCCTCGCAATTTATTTTTCGGGAGACTGAACTCATTTTTTTCGGTTCCGAAAAATAGGGGCTGTGCTAGAGATGCTCTTACTTTGTGAGTGAGAGGAATCCTTAGGGTCAAAAGTCAAAAGTTGTCCTTACCTATTCAATTCTGGGCTGACTATATTCCTTGCAACTTCAAGTCACTTGATCACTAGCTGAAGGTGAGTCTTGATACTTCTCCTTTTAAGATTTGGTTGCTGATACCTGATTTAGTAGTTGACTTAGTGCCTGATTTAGTTATGTGTATGTGCTTGGAGAGGCAGGGTGCTTGCATAGGATTTATTTATGTGTATGTGCTGGAGAGTCTGGAACCGGAGAAATGAATAGATAGAGGACTACAGAGACAGATGTGTGATCAAATTGGTTGTTTTTCTGAAATCAGTGATTTTACAGTAGAAAATAGAGAGATTGGTTACAACTTGTTTGATGTGTAATACCTTTTGCTGATTTGTCTTGAGTATCTGTACCAACAAGGCTTTTCCGTTTTTTTACCTTCTGCTGAAAATAGAGAGATGCTACTCTGATTTAAGATGCCACTTCCATTATTTATGCTCACACTTTGTAGTCTCGTGCCCAACATGGATACCATTTTTTCTAAGACTTGTGCTTACATTTGCCGCTGCAAATTATAGGTATATGATGGATCGAGACGAGCTAGAGTTCTACATGAATAAGCTCTAGAAGATGGGCCTGGGTGAAGATGGGCATGTGTTTAACCACAATCTTGTGAATAAAAGATGTTCAGCTTGCTATCATTTGTGCATAGTTTACTGCAATTTCACCTGTCTGTCCATTTTCTTGTGAATAAAAGTTGTTTTTTTTGCGAAAATCCCACCGATCTATTAATAATCATCAACAGTAGTACAAAGATATCTAAAAGCAATAAAAATTACAAATAGATCATTGGACCACCTAGCGACGACTACAGACACTAGCACGAGCCGAAGGCGCGCCCGCCGTCCTCACCCCTCCATCACCGGAGCTAGGCAAAACTTGTCGTAGTAGAGCTTGTTGTAGTAGACAGACGAGAAGTCGTCGTGCTAAGACCCCAAAGGACCAGAAACCATCGCCAGTGATGATACTCGTAGATCGGAAGAGACTGACCTGAAACCCACACAATCGAACACGAAAAACGACCGGATCACGGGAGATCCGCCTGACACACAACTCCACGCGCCCTCCGCCGGCGCTAGATGCACCACCGGAGCGAGGATAGGGTGGGGAGGACCTTATTTTGACTTCAGGAAGTAGCCGCCGCCTCACCATCCCGAAGAAGACACCGAAAACAAACTAAATGTAGAACTGAAACCTTCCCGCCGGCGAGAGGCCGCAGTCCGCCACACCTCCAAGGCCCCAAAGCCACCGGAGGCGGAGCGACCGGCAGCATCGCCGACGAGAGTGACGAAAGCCTAGATGGGTTTTAGAGCCGCCTCTGATCGCCTTGGTGTCTTGCTGTTTCCGTACCAGTTCGAATCCTATGCTAATTCAATCAATAAATAAAAGTTGTTGTTGAGTATCCTTAACATGACTCCATGAATTAAGTTGAGTATCTTTTAATATTGCTTTCTATTGACTGCTTATCTTTACCACGGAAAAATATCTTGATATTCTGTCTCACTCAAACTGGCATTTTCAAATGCTACCCGCCCTTCCCCTATTTCTGCATTTCATTCTTCTATTCCTTCTGCTTGCTTTTCTAGTTAAGCTGCTCATAAACTAGATCCATAAAACTCACTCAGCTACTGTCTTCTTTCTATAATTGGTCTCTAAGTCCAAGTAATCGATAAAGTCTAATCCTCTTCCCAGCTCCGCCACCTCCTTTCTACCGAGTATGCTCTACTTGAAAGAACATATTTCTCAATAAATAAGTGCATTACTATATTCACAGCTACAAACTAAGCCTAATTTTAAATATGTCATATGTATCACTTTGATGTTGTGGGATCACTGGCTTCTTGCTCAACGGATTTCGCTTCTGCACTTGACTTGAGAAGGCTTTGGTAAACAGTCGCCCGGGCCTGGTCACTGCGACCCCCTTTTGTGAGGGGGCACCCCTTCTCCCGAAGTTACGGGGCTATTTTGCCGAGTTCCTTAGAGAGAGTTGTCTCGCGCCCCTAGGTATTCTCTACCGACACATGATTTGCTTTTTTTTTCTAACGAATTGTATCCTTGGCGGACGATGGCGAGATTGCGGCGAGGCACGTCCGTGGAGCAACGGAGGACCAATGGCGCCATGATGCAGGGAGGAGGTCGACGATGACGGAGAGCTCGGGCAAGGTGTCGCGACCAGGCCAGCGGCGAGGCCGCCCGGAGTAGATAGCAGGGACGAGATAGATCACGACGGGGCCGGGTGATCCCGTGTTTTCTGGCTTCGCCCTCATCGTGCTTGCTGATCAATCGACGATAACGACGGACGTCAAGGATGACGGAGATAGAAGATTCTTTGAGATTCGGATTGGAACACCAATTTGAAGCATTTGGACGTTTCGAGAGTTTTTCTTTTTTGCAAAAAATTGTACTAAGCTTCCGACATGTTTCCCGGGACATTGGGAGTATTATGTTGATTCAAAGTTGATGTTTTTATCCTGGTTGATGCTTTGTTTATGTTACTGTAGCCTGTTATGAAAATTGAATGCCACTGAAAATTGATTCAAAGCTGCTATGGAGTACTTTTTATTGTCTGATGGGCACCCTACCTAGCTCATGCCGCTTGCAGCTGTCTGGACTTTGGACTGCTGCGTGTGTTGTTGCTTGGGCGGGAATAACCGAATGACATTTAGCATCAGGGATTAGAAGGGAATAGCGGGAGATGGTTTGTGGGGATTAGGGTGACACGAGGGGGATCACCCAAATCCTCCCGTGGGTTGTTCCACGTTGGGATAGGCTCCCCATAAACCGAACGAGGCCTTAGAGCATCTCCAGTCGCGTCCCCCAAACCGCGCCGGATCGAGCGTTTGGGGGACGTGTTTCGTTCGTGCCGCGTTTGGGGGACGTCGCTCCCCGGCCCGCGTCCCCCAAACGCCGCCCCCAAACATTAAAAGTATTTTTTTTGGCTAGAAAGAAACTATTTAATAATATTCAAATCGGTTGAACATAAACAAATTATATATAAAACTTCGAAAAAATATAATTAAATACATATAAACTATCTACTTCTTCTTCTTCGCCGATGGCCCCGCCTCGTCGTCGTCATCGCGGTGGCGCTTCCTGCTCGTCACCTCTTCCGAAGAGGCGGTGTCGGCGCTCGACGCGTCGTCGTCGCCGGTGCTCGTCGGCTGCGCCTTGGCCTTGGCCTTGGCCTTGGCCTTGGCGGCCTTGGCCTTGGCGGCCTTCTCCTTGGCGGCCTTCGCCTTGGAAGCCTTCGCCTTGGCCGCCTTCGCCTTCGCACGGGCCACCGCCGCCGCCGCGGCCTCGCTCTCTTCTTCCTCCTCCTCCCGGCCCGGCCCATTCCTCCTCGCCGTCAACCGGCGGCGGGGAATCGTCGCCGCTGCTCGGCGTCCCGGCTTTGTCCCACCAATGGCGCCGGCCAGCGAGGCTTTCCTCGCCGGAGGTGTCGGACGGAGCCGGGAGATGTAGCTCATCGTCGCCGGAGGTGTCGGATGGAAGCTTGGATGAATGACGGCGTACGTACGGGTCTTATTGAGCGCGGATGAACGGCGGCGCAGAAGTCGAAGAGAGCAGCGGTTGCTCTTCCGAGGAGTCGGCGCTCCATTCCGGCGGGGTTGGCGCGTCGTCGACGCGCTTGCCAATGCGACGGTTCCGCTTCCTGTCAACCGCACCGTCGCTACGTATGTGGCGGTTGAGCGTCCGAGCCGCCGACGGGTCGGCCCCGCGCCTCCTCGCCTCTCATTTCGTTGTGTCCGGCGTGCCCGGTGCGTCCCCCGTGGGACGGGGACGGGCTCGGGACGCCGGACACCGTATCGGGGCGCGCCGGAAAAAAAAGGGCTTTGGGGCGCGCGGCTGGGAACGTTTTTTTGTCCGGCGCGCCCCAAATCCCTTTGGGGGACGGTTTGGGGAACGCGACTGGAGATGCTCTTAAGAGCCTGCATGTCAGCCATTTTTTTTCCTTTTTCCTTTCTTTTTTCCTCTTCCTTCCAGTAACTGCCCTGGCCCGACCGTCCCACCTCCACCCACGCCGCCCATGCTCTTGCCGGCCACCGCCCGTCCCGAGCTCGGCCACGGCCACAGCCACCCCGCCCCGCGCCGGCCGCCACCCGTCTCGCCCCGCGCCCGGCCGTCCGCCCACGCTCGCACGCACCGGACGCCCTGCTTTACAAGTTGTATGCTTTTCCGGGATCTGATCGGCGAGCGGAATCGAACAAAAACTGTAAAAAATCTGGTTATTTTATTGTTTTAGCTGATTTACAGGATCTGCTACAACTGCTCTAAGAATGCTTAACCAGTAGTTCGTACTGAAACGTCTCATGTCTCCGCATGTATCCATGTCTGAACACATGCACTCATCAAGTAATTCCACTCAGGTGTCCTGGATATTTATCCACATGTTAACAACATCAACATATTTAATCTGCAGCTTTCCATACTAAACAAGCATAAGTTCAATCATAGTTCATAGTTTTGGCTAAGTTTTTTTTTTTTTTTGAGAAACACGGTACAAACGCAGACGCTCACATACACGTACATACACTCACCCTTATGAACACACACGCACACCCTACCCCTATGAGCACTTCCGGAAGACTGAGTCAGTGGATTGAATCTTGAAATTGACGAAGCCAACACAGACGCCTCGCTGTCGACGGGAACGTCGCCTCCCGCTGAATGAATATTCCGCCTTTATCAGACACACAGATGTCAAACCTGAGGTTTGAACTCTGGTGGGCTGGGGGTACAACCACCCTCCTAACCACCCAATCTCAGGTTGGTTCTCGGCTAAGTACTTCTTTTAACTACACCATTCAGACAAAGTGTCACACAAAGCCAATAATCTCACACGAATCAGTTGAGGATGCAGTATCAATTCTACGTGGCTTAGTAGAGCAAGCATCATTTAGTCGCCCCGCAACCTGCATCACTGCATGCCATCTACGATGTACACGACCTGATCTGGATGAATGAAGAGCAGCGTTTGTTCCATTTTGACTTTAATGCTGCTGGGCTGTGATGTGTTTATGTAGCTCTTATCATCAGACGAAGGAGTACAAACTTATTTTCAGAAGGGAAGAGTTCTTGGCATAATGTATTAGGTACAACAAGTGGCATGGGCTTTTCACCCAATGTTAATTCCAGAAAAACAGATCTGGTGTGGCGCCGTGGCGGACCGATTAGTCCATCTCACATTGTGTAAACAGTGGAATATTTATTCTTTGGGATAAAACTTTATGTGTCCTTAGCAAAAACTGACGTTTCGTGGTCTCCCTGACTCTGATAATCCTTGTTTCACTTGCCGTGAACTCAACTGTTATTCTTCTATAAAAAATGATCGATTTGTATAAATTGTGAAACTGAGTACTACCTGTCTCAGCTCTACTATTTGTAGCTAGATGTAACATAACATCACTACCTGGCCATCTGTCGGGCCGGGCCGGGCCGGGCCGGGCCTCGGATCAGGCCGAGGAAAGGCCGATGCTCAAAAATCATGTCCAAGCCCGGCCCGGCCAGGCCAAATACCCATGATACTTATCGGGCCATCCGGCCACGGGCCGAACCATAGTGTTAAATGGACTTTTCGGGCTATCCAGGCCCGGCCCCGCCCGGGTGTCGGGCCAACATTTTGAGGCCTAGGCCCGAGTTTTTTGGACCGGGCCTCGCCGGGCTACCCATGGCCAGGCATGACAGCACGTGACCTGAGTAAAGATATGGTTGTTGCAGATGACAACCATACAAGTGCATGATCATAATTCTTGGGGAGATGGATATATAACCCATGGGTGATGTACACTTATACACGAGCACAACAAATACGTGCATTGTCAAATTAAGATGTTCTCTGTTTGACAGAAGTCCTCCTAAAATATAGAAACAAAAAAAAAATTGGAGAGTAGTTTTATTTTTTATTTTTACGAATTAGTACTGCGCGGATTTGGGAGTTGAACCAGGGACGGCATGGGTAGATGTACCCCAAATACGTTACCACTTCGGTATGCCTAGGAGATCCTTACCCTATGATTGGGCGTTCAAATTCAAAACAAATCGGGATCTTTTGCTCGGTTAGCCTATTTACTGAGGGTGCTCAGAAAACTCGGTTACCGGGCAGTAACCATATTTATCGACCGGTAACCAAATCCCTGTCCTTAACTGCAGTTAGCAAGTTACCAATGTACTTTCAACATGCTGAACTGCGGGAGCAGCCTTTAAACAGTGGCAGCTTCACTCGTAGTTGCTACTGACATGCGCTGACAGGTCTGAATATAGTGTAGTAAAGCAAGTGATTCGGCCATGTGCCCAGGATATTTATCCACATGTTAACAGAGGCAATTAATTTGCAGTTTTCCATATTAAGGAGCATAAGAGCATCTTTAGTCGCGTCTCCTAAACCATCCCCAAACGACGTCGGATTGAGCGTTTGAGAGACGTGTTTCGTTCGTGCCGTGTTTGGGGGACGTCACTTCCCAGCCGCATCCCCCAAACGCCGCCCCCAAACATTAAAATACTCCCTCCGATTCATATTAATTGACTTAAATATGGATGTATCTAGACATATTTTAGTTCTAGATACATTCATATTAGAGTCAATTAATATGAACCGGAGGGAGTACTTTTTTTTTGTTTTTTGCATTTTTATTTTAATAAAGAGAAGAAATATTCCATAAACTAATACATAATTGGGAACGTGGTTTACACGAAGACATAATTTGGAACATGAGTTTTCACAAACTAATACATAGTTTGAACCATGGTTGACACAAATATAAAATATTGCAAACGAACTAAACCTAACTAGGCCAGGCATCGAAGGTTTCGTGTGTTCGCTACCAAGAAAGAACACTCAAGGGCACAACCAGTCACCCAAACTGGAAAATCCAGCTGGTGAGGGTGCCCCTGTTGGTTCTTCTGAGGAAGAACAACCAGAAACCTTCGTGCATATATTCGCTGCGAAGAAACAACACTCTTCAATCGTCGTCCTCGTCGGTGTTATCGCCGTGGTAGTTCCGGCGGCAACGCGTCTCGTCGAACACCTTAGACGCTCATGTTCATGTCGCCAAAGCAGGAGAACACGAGCACGAAGCCGGCTTCGAGGCGGTGGCAGCGCGCGAACTTCTCCCAGCCGATGTGGAGGTACATCTTGCCGCGCACATCGTAGATCACGTCGACGATCCACCGGTAGCAGCCGCAGTCATCCTCCCGTAGATGCAGCGAGCGCGGGCGCTCATCGCCGGCGATGAAGTCGGCGAAGGTGTCCGGCAGCCTATAGATGCCGTCTGGGTCGCCCTTGAGGATGACGATAAACTCGAACAGCATGGGCCCCTCCTCGTCCTGCATGTCCGGTGATGAGGACGACGATGGCGTCGCAGGCGAGCTTGCAGCTCTGCCGCGGCCACGACCACGGCCGCGAGCTCGGCCTCCCCTCTACCAGCCATGGCGTCGACTCTTGAGATGGTGGTGGCTAGGGTTGGGGAGAGAGGCGCTAGGGTTTGTGTGTGAGAGGGACGATGAGAGGCGGCCCTTTTTATAGGGCGGGGGAGCGGTGGTGCTCATTAACGCCGGCACGCAGAGCTAGACGCGACGAGATGCTTCACTGCGCCTCTGCGGGAACTGCACCGTCGCTGCGCGCCAATTACTTCCGTCGCGAGGTAGGCGACGGTTAGGTTAAAATTCAATGTGCCGCTGACGGGTCGGCCCCGCCACTCCCCGCCTCGCTTTTCGGTGTGTCCAGCGTCCCCGATGCCTCCCCTGTGGGCTGGGGACGGGCTCGGGACACCGGACACCGTATCGGAACGCCGGACAAAAAGCGGCTTTGGGAGACGTGGCTGAGAACGTTTTTTTGTTCGACGCGCCACAAATCTCTTTGAGAGACGGGATTGGAGATGCTCTAAGTTGGGTGAGAGTTGACGGGCAGAAAAGGTACTACTACACGATTCAGACATCTGGGCACTATGTTGTCGGTAGTCGACTGTGCACCAAAGGATCCAAGAGAACTGCCATTGGTCTTCTCCTCAACCCAATGAGTTCGTTTTCTCCATCACATGGTCCGTTGTCTGCAGCTGAGTGGATTTGTTTTACAGCAGATAATGGGTAGGTTTAGTTGAGGTTACTTGTGCAGGCTCGGTTGATGTATGGTCTACTTTTCAGACCATTCTCAATTTCTCAGGTTTAGTTCCACGCTGCAACTATTGCATCTCTGCAGATCGCGTCCATATGGAACCATTTGTGCATGGATGCATAGCACTGATCGAGCAAGTAGCACCTAATTGACAGCTGCGTGTGTGAAGATTAAGATGCAATCCTACTCGACTGATAAGTGATCTGCACCCAGTACCTGCCATCTTAAAGAGCTCTCTTCCCGCCTCTGAAAACATGCTTGTCTCAATCCCATGAGTCCATGACAACGATGATCCTAGATCAGACAGTCTCAAGTGGGTTACCTCCACCTACAATATAGTCACCTACTTGGACCAGACCAGCCGAAACATAGGGTCGATTAATCCACCATACGAAGCACAGTAAGAAACTGAGCTGGGCAAGTAGTAGATGGATTGCAGAAGAGACTCACACACAGCTACAAGAGATATTTTGAACCTGTTGGGCTGCAGTCAACAACAATGAAACAGTTAAGCTTCACCAGCAGTTCCTACTGAAATGTCTCATAACTCATGTCTCTGCATGTATCCATGTCTGAATACATGCAGTCATCAAGTAATTCCACTCATGTGTCCGGGATATTTATCCACATGTTAACAACATCAACACAGCAGAGGTACTCAAAACCAACAATGTAGAACATAAATGGATCACAAATCAGTTGAGGATGCATTCTCAGTTGTATATGGCTTAGTAGAGCAAGCATCATTCAGTCGACCCGCAACCTGCATGTGATATACGATGTACATGACCTGATCTGGATGAATGAAGAGCAACGTTTATTCCATTTTGATTGTAATGCTGCTGGTCTGTGATGTATTTATGTAGCTCTTATCATCAGATGAAGGTGTATATACTTCTTTTGAGAAGAGGAGAGTTCTTGTCATCATGTATTAGGTACAACAAGTGGCATGGGCTTCTCACCCAATGTTAATTCCAGAAAAACAGATCTGGTGTGGCGCCGTGGCGGACCGATTAGTCCATCTCATTGTGTAAACAGTGGAATATTTATTCTTTGGGATAAAACGTTATGTGTCCTTAGCAAAAACTGACGATTCGTGGTCTCCCTGACTGATAATCCTTGTTTCAGTTGCCGTGAACTCCAACTGTTATTCTTCTAAAAAATGATCGATTTGTATAAATTGTGAAACTGAGTACTACCTGTCTCAGCTCTACTATTTGTAGCTAGATGTAACATAACAGCGTGTGACCTGAGTAACGATATGGTTGTTGCAGATGACAACCGTACAAGTACATGGTCATAATTCTTGGGGAGCTGGATATATATCCCACGAGGAGATGTACACTTTATACACGAGCACAACAAATACGTGCATTGTATTGTCAAATTCAGATGTTCTCTGCTTGACAGAAGTCCTACTAAAATGCAGAAAAAAAAATGGAGGGTAGTGTTAGTATTGAGGAATTTCCTTTTGCTTGTACGAAAATTGGTTCGTATGGGCTTGGGATACATCGGGAATTCCCAAATCACTCACAGTCACTATAGCGCACTGACTCCGCTTTCAGGCGCTGCATCCCTTCGCCATCTTCTGTTTTCCGTCAACACGTCTCTGCGATCATATTCCTCCATGTCAGACCATCGCCACCACCGTCATTGCACCACGTTGACATCAACAGTGCACCGGCAGATCCAGGAGAACTCGCCTACAGCAACACCTCGATCCCATGGATTCGTTTTCCCCATCACATAAATATCGACTGGGTTTACTCGAGATTGGGCTGCAAGTTTTACTCGTGCTGGTTCGGCTAAGGTCGTCTACTTTTCAGACCATTCTCAGGTTTATGTCTGCACCGCAACATCTTGATCTGTGCTGATGGCGTCATGTATAGTTAATTCATTCACCATATCCAGCGCAGTTATAAACTGAGCATGATAATCACATTCTACAATCACGAGACTAAAAGCTTGGGTACAGGTTTTCACTTGGACAAGTTGAAGAGCAGAGGAGACTCAAGACACTGAACTGCGGTTAGCAAGTTACCAAGGTACTTTCAACATGCTGAACTCGTGAGCAGCCTTCAAACAGTCACAGCTTCACTAGTAGTTGCTACTGAAATGCCCTGACAGGTTTGAATATAGTGTAGTAAAGCAAGTGATTCGACCAAGTGCCCATGATATGTATCCACATGCTAGCAACAACAACAGAACAGAGGCAATTAATCTACAGTTTTCCATATTAATGAGCATAAGTTGGATCAGAGTTGACAGGCAGAAAAGTCAAGTACTACTACACGATTCAGACAAATGGCACACAAAGCCAACAATCTAGTACATTACATACTGGTGTTTCGAGCAGCTAATGCACAAAAGGTGCTTACAGAGCAGAGTATTACTAGCATAATTCATCCTGGGCCATCGAGCGCACTAAAGATGGAACCTCGCCGTAGTATGGCACATAGAATAGACTGCGGCACGGTTCAGTGAACGTTTTTGGAATCTTTAGAAACTGTGAGCCTTTTCCAGTACTGATGCTAACGGAGATGATCTTATCAGATTTCTTGTCGTCAAGGATGACTAGCTCCCTCTCCATGTCAAAAGCCAGGATGTCATAGTCGAAACGCCAAAACACTTTCTTACTGATCAACACATCTCTCTTGAAGACATCAGTCATCCTTACACGATGCTTCACTACCCACTTGTCAGGGCTTTCCAGACACCAAATTCGCACTGCGCAGCCATCCAGTTCTTGTTTCGCATAACATAAGATGCCTGATGACTGCGAAATACATCCATCACAACAGTTAAACGTTTCTGTCCTAGTTGCAAATCCTGGCAGCTGAATGACCCGATGATTGAGCCATTGTGCACTTGTGTCAGGTGCGTCGAGCGCCAGAATTTCTTGGTCGCAAAGGTGCATCACGTACAACACCCCATTGACAAAGAGTGACGCATTGCAAAATGGATCTTGAGTTTCCCAAAGACAACCAGACCACGAGGAGTTCTCAGAGAAAAATACCTCAACTTCAATGTTGCCAGTATGCCGAATCTGGAATTTGAAGACATAGAAGTGTTGAGACCATAATGGATCAAAACACAACCTGGGATCAATAAGGCGGACAGGCGGTCCAGGTTCAGTATGTGGAATAGCCATCCACTCTTTAGTTGCTGGATTGCACACAATGGCGTCGGAAAATGCTTCAAACTTATAACCTCTTCCCTGATAACAAAGAAGTAGGCCATTGCTGCAATCCTCAAGGTTTGAGTACTTATAACGTGCTGGCACAAAGTTAAGTCTTGTGTCGATTTCCCTGTCACTTGCAGGAAGTCTGGCGATATGGATCGAAGTGTCAAGACACGAGGGAGGTCCGTCAGGCTCACATTTTCGGTACAAGAGACCAGCAGGTGTTCTTGGGAACTTCTGGCGGCGGTGTGGATTAGATGAGAAGGCAAGCCAAGACTTGCAGACACATTTGAAGCGGCAAATGGACTTCAGCGGTAGTCGAGACAGGATGTCCTCCACCAGCTCGTCAGGTAGTACAGATGTGGACATCCCCTGCTGGGGTTTTCTATCTCTTCTGAGCCAACCTAGCATCTGAACTTATCTGCATCGAAAGAGAAGGAAACAAATCATAAGAAACTGAGAAACAATACAATACATGTGTAAATGTCATTGAACTATAAACTTTAGGAAAGTTTCACCCCAAAAACAACATATGCACATTATTGTTGGTCCCCGTCAATGATTTTGTGGCTTACATCAGAATTAGCAAATGTGTGGCCCTCAAAAAAAATGTGATCATGCCTTATGGTCACAGATATTCTATATATCAGAATAGAACGACATATTTGACATTGCTGGGTTGTTCAAGTTCTAAAATAAGCCATGCTTGACATGTAATGTAACTAACCCGTTTCCATTTTTACGTTTTGTCATCATCCATCTAATATTTGTTTTTCTTCCATCAACCATTTTAGATTTATCATTAAAAACCGCCAGATGCTTCCAGAAAAAAAAATATATGGTTGATTAAAGAGTCAACTCTCCACTCTGCAACCTACACACTGGCCTTGATGGTTGGCACAAACCTACAAGGCGTCTTCAGGCCGGATCCCCTTGACCGGCTAACGTCCTGCTCACTACCCAACACTACCAGCTAGCTGTGGCCACGACTAAACACATTTCCGTTCGCAGTTTTGGCTGATGCGGCTGCGAATCCGACAGTGGAAACTAGGGCCAGATCCAGCAAGGGTAAACCTACTTCCCCATTCTCAAGATTCAGGAACTAGATATGGGAGCAATAATGTACCGTACCAAAGCACCGACCGGAGGAACGAGCGGAGTTCCTGGATCTGCAGACTGCGGTGCAGGGTCGCCGCTGCTGCGCCGCCGTCCGCTTGTCCAGTGTGCCGTGTGCAGACTGCGGTGAGTGGATTTGTCGAACTGTTGACCTGTGGTGGTGCGCCGCCGTAGAGTAATAATAACTCAGTTGACAATCTGAGGTAGGAATGGACCCTTGTTGGGCCAGCGCAGCGCAAGGATCGGTGTGTCTCGTTTCATTCGTTCGATCGAACCCAAGATGCTACTTTTTTTTCATTTGGATTATAAATGTGATTATCCACCGATTTTACTCATAGTAATTTATTGTCTATCATCTCCTAACAAGTAAGAATGATCCAATTTTATGGAAGTACAGTAGGAGAGGAGGAGGAAACAGTCGTGGAAAGTGAGCACTAAAAGGTAAAGTTTTCTTTCGTTCAATCGTTTGAATTATAGCTTTCTTTAATAAAGTAGTAAAATTTTCCCAAACCCACGATAATTTTTTTTCATGTGGTTGCAGTCACATGCATATTTATCAATGTGAAAAGGCGCAAACTCATACGGAAAGGTGAAGCATATTTAGGGCATGCCCCATGGGCGGAGCCCGGATGAAAAATGAGTGGGGGCAAAAAAAAAAAGATGAGCTGGGTTATGCTTTTCCATACACGGGCTTTGAAAACAGGCCAGAAAAACTGAGTAATGGGGGCAAATGTATTGGGCTGAGTGGGGGCAACTCCCTATTCTATGGGCCAGATACAAAGAGACCAGAAAATCGAGTGGGGGCATTCGCCCCCCTGGGCTTGTGCCTGGATCCGTCCATGGCATGCCCAATGGTATGCCCCAACTTACTTCCCTAAAGATCCACCTAGGCTCGGATGCCATGGTGTACACCAAAAGTTGGTTCGGGTGAAGTAGTCGCTGCTTGCGGAGGAGGCAGGATCCTCACGGAAAAGAAGAAGAAAACAATGAGAAAGATGGAAAAAGCAGGAGGGGAAAGGGAAACGATGGAAGCTCATTGGACCGGTGTTCTGCATGCTCGCAGGGCACAAGTGCGTTGGGCAGGAGCAGGCATGAGCCATGGCCTCATCAGCCTGTGCTGATGTGGTGTCAGTGGAGCGACCACTTGATGTTGCTACCAGTGTACATGCCCTTAACATGGTCCGGTTTCATGGAAGTACAATAGGACAGGAGGAGGAAAGCGAGCACTTGGAATCGCACTCCATCGGCTTGTAGCAAGTCCAATGGCTTGTAGCAAGTCCAATTGCCCGTACAGTAGTAGCAACTCTGGGCGCGTTTGGTTGACGTTTCCATGGAGCTAGGCCCCAGAACAACATACGTTTGGAAACGGTGCAAAAGACGTTTCCACTTCGTTTGGTGACCTGGGCTAAAAAATTTGGGCTGTGAAGAGATTTTGGGCTGATTGTTTGGTTGTGGCTGCGTCCTGCATGCATGTGAGACTGTCATGTGAGGGTCCAACAACCTGGCATTGAAAACCCAAGGAATCTTCATGCGGTTTCGTTTGCAATGGGTCTGGCCCTGGAGAAACGCCACATTCGGGTGTAGCTGTGGAGCCGGGCCCGAGGCTCTTTTTGACTGCTTTAAGGTCCGTGCTATGCAGGCAGTTTTGGACCCTGTTGTTTGGTTCCCACAAAAAAAAAAGAGTCTATCTCAGCCATACAGTCTACCAACTTCTATGCAGGCTACCAAACACACTCTGTATTTATCCGGGTTGCAGATCAGGATAGTGTAGTGCTCTTGTATCACCAAACGTCCGTGAGGGCATCTAGGCAATTGTTAACACAAATATACCTAGCAGAATTAACACACTCTTTGAAGGGACTGCTGGGCATCTCTGAAGTGTAAAGTTTTCGCCTGGCTCGCCTATTTGGATTGATGTTGGACGAATCAATAGCGCTTGCGCCACGAACTGTCTGCCAACGAACATTTGCGCACTCTGCGATCATGATTTAGAACCCATAGCACATCTCATGGCGCAATGCTCCTTCTCGCGGCAAGTTTGGTTCGACATCTGTAGTAGACTCAACCTTCAGACCTGCATGCCAGACCATAATGGTGAGTTCAACACTTGAATTGCGAACCCGTTACTACGAATGTAGAAACTTTAGTTTAGAAGTGTGCTAAGTCAATCAATATCCTAACCATGTGGAAACCTTGAAAGGCTCAGAATGACAATCTTCAAAAACATAACGCCAAACAGGCATGACTTGGTTCTATCGATCCTTGAGGAAGCCAAACTATGGATGTTCCGGTGCCACGGCAATGCGTCAGCTTCCCTTACATGCTAGACCTCTCGATGACATAATACTTCAGGATCTGCAGGTCTAACCAAGTTAGCCTTGTATAGTTTTTTTTTTTTTTTTTTTGAACTTCTTTTGTAGCTCTTACCTCCTTGTATGATTCCATCTTCTCGTTGGTTTCTTTTAATATACAATGACGCATGCTTAGGCATGTGTTCGAGAAAAAGTGGGTAAAATATGTTGGATCCGAGAAGAAGTATTAGTAGTGCGTAGACATGCTTTGTGCACAGCCCCATGTGGCAGTTGATCGACCGATAGCTTGTGTCTTCCGATGCTAGCTTCGCGCACTGATTTTTTCAACAAGGGAAAAGCCCCAACCTCTGTATCAATTGATGCATACGGCGTTTTATTAACTTTATTAAAGATCCTCACTTACAGAACCATTACAAATCATGGACCACTCAAAGTTTCAACATGAACCAACCATTTAAAAATGAAAAGAAAAACAAGCCACCACAAGATCTTCATGTGATCCGCTTGTCAGACCACCAACCGCATTAACTGTAGAAATTCAGTGCTACCATCGTCAAACGGTTGCACCCAATATCCATATAATGGCGCACATCCTCCGGATGGATATATGATCACATAGGGATCCAATGGGTAACCGAACAACCTGCAGAAAAATATGGAGAACTTTTTTGTTAAAGATAAAGTTGTTACGGATATTCCAAATTGCCTAAAGCAAGGCACACACACCCACTCGAATGTGGGCTTTATCTTTCTTTGAAATCCTATTTAACTAATTGCCAAACAGATTAGTCATATTAGGCGCTGGGATATTGAAAGTCATGTAGATAATGCGCCACAAATTTTATGCAAAAGGGCAAGCAAAAAATAAATGATGAATTGTCTCATCATGATCACGAAAGCAACATTTAGAATAGCCCTGCAATTACATTTTTTAAGATTGTCCTTTGTGAAAATGACTTTATTGAGAAGGAACCACATAAAAATTCTGATTTTTAGTGAAACTTTGATCTTCCAAATATTTTTTAAAATCCCCAATGGGACCATGTACCAAATCGAGATACATAAATTTAACTGAGAACTGATCCGACTCAGTGAGATGCCACTGAAAAATGTTACTATTCTCAAACAACTGAACTCCCATAATGCGAGTAACAAGGTGAACCCATCTATCCCACCTATTCTCCGAGAGTGCCCGCCTAAAACCTATGTTCAAGGAGGTCACACCCATAACGTAACACCAGCAAGGTTAACAATACGATAAAGAGAGGGATATTGCTCACAAAGGGATATATCCCCTAGCCACGTGTCTTCCCAAAACCTAGTATTTTGTCCATTCCCCACCAGCTTTGCGGACTGATGATCCATATATAGAGAGGTGATGGATGGAGGCTACAAATGGCAGGAATTGATTCCGTGCGGACCAAAATATTTACTTCCAAGTTTCACGTGCTGGCCAGGTTACAGATGGTACACTGATTTTGGAGACAATAATGGCACGAGCCAGAATGGGTACATAACAGCTGTTTGGTACAGCAAATGCACAAGAAATGCCTCGAGATGACAACATTCGTGGCATAAAATTTTTCAGTTTAATATTCATCTTGATGGCTTGATCCCCTTGAAGCTACGGGAGCTGGAAGCTTGCAGTAGCAGCACATAGTGTAGACATCGGTATGCGTTATAGGTCAAAGTTCTCTTTTTTTTTTTCTCGTGCAGAAGACAGGGCATGTCCTTGCTCATGTAGCAAAGCTTACTCCAGATTTTCAGATCATCAAAAAGACACATGAATTTACTTTGAGCTTCCATGAAGTAGGCAAGAATAAGTAAGATGAAAGTTGACGGGAAGATGATAAGTATCAACAAGATGAGCATACATAACACACAGAGATGTTTGCTACAGCTGATGCACCAATCCAGTACATAGGTAATAGATGTTGGCTACAGCTAATGCATAGAGAATTACATGATTCATTAGGATAAATATTTAAGCTAACATTAGTCTTGAGCCCCTTGAAGCACTGAAGCTGGAAACTTGCAATAGTATGGCACATAGAATAGACTTCGATACAGCTCAAAGAAACTTGGAATCTTTAGAATCTCTGAGCCTTCTCCGGTGCTAATGCTAACTGAGAGCACCTTATCAGTAGCTAGGTCAGCAAGGATAACCAGCTCTCTCTCCAGGTCAAAATCCAGGATCTCATAATCGAAATACCACAATCCTCGACTATTAGTACGGAGCAGCATGTCCCTCCCAAATACATCATTCACACTTAGACGATGCTTCACCACCCACCTGTCAGCACCTTCCAAACTCCAGATTCGCAACATACAACCATCCAATTCTTGTTGTGCATAGCATAAGACCCCAGATGACTGGCAAAGACACCCATCACAGCAGTAAAACTTCTGATCTGGTGCATATGGAAATCCTGGTAGCTGAATGGTCCTATCACTGAGCAACTGTGTGAGTGTGTCAGGTGCATCGAGCGCCAGAAGGCAATGCCCCCATAAGTGCCCCACATACAACACCCCGTTTACAAAAAGTGAATCGCCCCAAAATGCATCTTCAGTTTCCCAAAGACAAGTAGACCATGTGGAATCCTCGGAGAAAAATACCTTAACTTCAGTGGAGGTTCCATGGTCTGGGTCAGGGCTCGGGCTCGACTCAAATTTGAAGACATAGAAGTGTTGAGACCATAAAGGATCAAAACACAACTTGAGATCGATCTCATTGGCGGCTGATCCAGGTTCAGCATATGGAATTTCCATCCACTCTTGAGTTGCTGGATTGCACACAATGGGGTCGGAGATTCCTTCAGAGTACATAATACCACCATGGTAACAAAGCATTAGTCCATTGCTGCAATCCTTAAGCTCTAAGGGGTACTCACGACATGGCACAAAGCCAAGTGTTGTGTCAATATCCCTATCCCTTGAGGGAAGCCCGGCAAGATGGATGGAAGTGCCATGCTCACGTTTCTGGTACAAGAGACCGATAGGATTTCTTGGTAGCTTCTGGCGGTAGTGTGGATCAGATGAGAAGGCAAGCCAAGATTTGCAGACACATTTGAAGCGGCAAAAGGACTTCAGCGGCAGCCGAGATAGGATCTCCACCACCAGATCGTCAGGTAGCACGGTGTTGGCCATCTCCTGCCAGGGTTCTAGATCACCTTCGAGCATATCTATCAGATGAACTTATATCTACATCAAAGAAGAAGAAGAAAATCAGATGATATAAAACCGAGAAACTTAGTGTTTATGCAGAACTGAAAGTAGCGATACCCACAATAATATGACTCAAACTGAGATCACCATTTGATAAATTGGTAACCACTGACCCCATAGTCCATACCCGAGGTGAATACCTATCAATCATAATGAATTAGAAACATGGGCGCATCTGAACTGAAATCATATCCAACTTAATCCTCCGAAACTATGACTACAAATTTTTGTTGGTCAACCTCATATCAATGCTTTTGTGATTTACATCAGAATTTACAAACGAGCAAAGCTATGAAGCATATTTTACTATGGGCTGCTGGTCTGTGTTTCACGGCACGGAGATTCGCCATTTGTGACATAGGGATACTGCTAGATATACAGTCATGCAAATATAAAAGAAAACAGTATAGTTTTTCCATGTTTTGTTTTGCGAAAGATTTTTTCCATGATTCGTTCGCCACCCGTTCCACTATAAGCCAGCAATAATGTACACGCTGGTAGTGTGTGCAAGGAAACAGAAGCACGACTTCCTTTTGCTGCACAAACGCGATAGGATGAATTGGGACAGTTTACATAAGGACAGACTCACCATGACCAGCTAGGGTGAGGAGAAACCAGGACGGAAAAATGGTCCGCGGTGAGATCCAGCGCGCATCTGCAAGAGCTCAGATCAGAAGCAGCACATGTGCACTAGTATGGGGCAAGATCCCCAAGGGGAGGAGGAGGAAGAGGAACGAGAGCTCACCTTGTGATGGTTGATTCTTTTCGTCCGTGAGGCGGCAAGCACGAGGTGAGGTGCGGAATAGGGCGTGGGCGACAGGGAGGTCGGCGATGCAGGAAGGAGCGGCCGCGCCGGAGAAGAGCCTCGCCGCCGGTCGAAGGTGGATGACGATGGTGGAAGCTGCTCTCTCAGTAGGGCAAGGACGAAGGGCTGGTACTGGGCTGGGCCGTGTCACTCGCGCTCGATTGATTATGGACCTTGCGCGGCCTGTTCTGAACTCGCGGCCCATTCTTTGAGTCAATAATATGAACATCGCACTGTAAAGAGGGGTAATGTTAGTGGTGTAATTTTTCTACTCTGGTAGTTAGTTTGTGCAAATGGGCAACTTAATTTAATCATGATATTTTGTGTTGAAGTATTGCAGAAGGTATTTTACATTTGAGCCAGGGACGTTTCAAGCTGCACAAGTACTAGCAAGATTGGGATGCCAGGCTCGAGGAATTTTGCAAAGCCTATGAAGAGACGTGAACAAAGGCGCGGCAGTGAAATTTACATGTATGCACATGACGTCGTGTTGGTGGATTAGCATCATGGCCGGAATATTTTATTCATAATAAAGGAGGGCTTGTACGTGAATTTTGGCTATGAAAGCAATCGTCCATCGTCACGACAACTATTATGGTGGTGCGCGGCAATTTTATGCACCAGCATCGAGCTTGATGGGGTTGATCTAAACAACGTACCCATATACATACCCTAGCACCAAGTTTTTCATGTTTCGATACCAAAGAGATATGAGAGAAGGGAGTGGAGTTTTATTAGGGTTAGGATACTTAGACGCGTTCACAAGGCTCAAACATTATCTATGCTAATATAATATATTAAGGATCGTGGAAATCAGGCCTTCACAGTGTAGAGAGACTATTTTCGTCCACATCGTCCTTTGCCTTTTCTTTTTTTACAATTTTTTTGTGCAATAATTTTTTTACCATTTCTTTTTATCCTCTCATTTGATGTCGATTCATTCAGAACTTTTCAATCATCATTTTTCGACGTTAGTTACCTTGCGTTACATACTTTACGTCTATGATAGTTATTTTTTAAGAATACCTCTTTTTATCGATTGACGGTGCTTTCTTGGCACAACTCTTTAGATGTAACTTTCCAATAATAATTTTTCTATGTCCGGGACATCACTGTTTTTACGTTTCTTTCTCTAGTCATTCGACGGCCATTCATTAACCCAACCTTTCGACCATACCTTCTCGGCGGTAATTATACTTTCATACTTTTTCGAGGGTGTGTAATTTTCCCATCACTTGGCAGTAGTATTTTTCCCTCTTTGACGGTATTCTCTAACACACCTTTTTGACCGTCTTTTTTTACGACTTTTTTCTTATGGTAGTTACCCTACGATAATTGTTTGTCGGTGATTAATTTCCCCGCAGCAGTTTGCTGGTGGTAAACTCCTACTGTTTGATAGCAATTTTTTGACACAACTTTCTAGCTCAAATTATCCGCCGGTAGTTACCCCACGATATCTCTTCGACAATACGTACTTATTCTGTTGTAATTGGCTAGTAGTAACTTTTTCCTTTTTATTCCTTGGTAGTAATTGGCGACATATTTTTCCAACTGTAATTTCCTATTGCGGTAGTTACTAGTTACCCTGCAGTAACTCCTCGACAATGCGTACTTCCCTGGCCATAATGCGGGAGCGTTT
The DNA here is from genome assembly GCF_022539505.1 of Lolium rigidum. NCBI lineage: Eukaryota > Viridiplantae > Streptophyta > Magnoliopsida > Poales > Poaceae > Lolium > Lolium rigidum. The sequence goes on along the minus strand of NC_061510.1, from coordinate 402,204,702 downwards.
ATTTCAAAAAAAATTGTCTCTTCTACATTATTTAGCAGTAGTTTTCCACATACTTTCGCAGTTGTAACTTCACCATTATAATTATACTTCAGCAATTTTCGAGGGTGGGCAATTTTCCGTTAGTAATTCAGTTTTTTTACTCTTTTACAATAACTCCATGGTTAAGGATAGAAGAAATAGCAATCTCTTAGCGCTCCAGCGGGCTGTGGAGCTTCATTTTCTTCCAATCATAGTGTGCCACGTTCTTATATTTTTACAATTTTTTTGCAATAATTTATTTTATCATTTCACCTTTTTTTAATCTTTTGACGCTGATTCGTTCCTCACTTTTTCGACGGTAGTTACCTGGCGTAACATACTTTACTCTTACTATAGTCATTTTTATCATTTTTTAAATTCTGTGTGCGATTCATCGACACAACTTTTGGATCATAACTTTCCACTGTAATTTTTATATGCTCACAGTTTTAACATTTTCTAATAATTTGACGGTCATTCGTCCACCCAACTTTTCGACCATATTTTTCCGGGCTGTAAATATATTTCCACACATTTTCGAGGCTGTGTTATTTTCCAACCATAATTCATTATCAGTTTGGTAATAGTACCCTACGGTATTCTTTGACACACTTTTTTGGTCGTAATTTTCTGATGTAGTTACCCTACATCTATGTTAGTATTTTATGGTTCGATGGTAATTATTTTACAAACTTTCCGGACATCTTTTTTCGATGGTAGTTACACTATGGTAACTAGAAGATACCCCGCGCGTTGCAGCGGGTATCTCTAAGAAATCTAATAAAACACATAAAACTTGGTTTATAGAATATGCAATATTTAGTTGGCCATAGTAGCCGAGACACTAAATTTAATAGCCATGAAACGGATAAGTATTTGAAAATTTTAAGAATGTTATATTTTAGAGGTGTACGTGATTGATTTAGATAAGGAGAAATCAACCGACTGTAGAACCAAACGATATGGATGACTTGCATGAAAAATGTATGCACATTGCGGCATTACGTTTTTAAAAATATCTTGTATGGTTACATATATAAGAGCTCATAATTAACACCGAGTTTAATTTGCAAAGAGTTTATTTGGTTGCCAAAACTATTTGGTGTTCAAGTTGCACATAACTTAACTATGTAATGATATAGCATGAAGGTGCGATATTATCAATCGAGCAGCAAATAAAAAGAATGATATTGCTAGTTTAATGATTAAAAATAGATAATCTAAATATCTTGCATGTAGAGATAGATAATAAATTAGGACTACTATTAGTGCGATGAGGTGAATAAATAATTAGCTAAGGAAGTAGGTGATGTGGATAGCTTGCATGTTGAGATAGACAAATATTAATTGCACTCAGTGGGATTTTGTTTTATAAAAAGTATGGATTGTTCACTGATGATTAGTTTATCGGCAACAATTTGTCCTATTCTTTAACAGTAATTTTGACATAACTTTCCGACTATAATTTTCCGCCGGTAATTATTCCACAATATCTCTTCGATGGTGAGTACTTCTCGTGCCGTAATTTGTTAGTATTGTTTTTTCTTTTGTATTCCTTGGCGGTAATTTGTCGCCATATTTTCGCAACCATAATTTTCTTCCGATAGTTACCCATAGTAACTCCTCTATTTTGAGTAATTCTTTGACCGTAATTCGTGATTTTTTTTGTTTCTTCTACATTATTTGACAGCAGTTTTTACAGGCACTTAGGGCAGTTGTAACTTCCCCATAGTAACTATCCTTGAGTAACTTTCAAGGGTGGGTAATTTTTCGACAGTAATTCAATTTTGTGTTTTTTTTTTCACTCTTTGACAATAACTCCACTTTCTGCTGCATTTTTAATTTGGGAAAATTACTATTGATGGGTTGCTCGTTTTCTACACTAACTTTACACAACAATACAAAAATTACACATTATGTATAGTTTTATCCGATTAATCAACGCGTTCTCCAATCACGGGCGCGATGTGACGCCCACGCTGCATCTTCTGCAAACATGGTGATTGCTTAGCTACTTTGACCGTACATGGTGATCGATTGCCTACTCGATATGACCGTTTTTCTTCTCCTCCTCACCAGTCTTCTTTGCCACAACTAACACCACGAATAAACACCACGCGTGGGGTGCTGATCAACCTACAATGTTTATCTGTTCCAAACGTACTTTACTTGGTAATAAACCTGCAACGTTCTGATCCTAATGCTGTAGATTCTGTTCATATCTAGACTATGATCGAAAGTTTCCTATATGTTGAGAGAGTCACGTAGCACCTGATCGTCCATTTCAAGACTTTTTCTTTGCAAAATTTCAAGACTAATTTTAGGTAGTTACAAATATAGAGGTTTGGTTGTAGCCCCACTATTAGCCAAGAAGATAGATATAGGGTCTAGACCCATTTGTTGCCTGCCACATGGTGCTTGTTCCTTCAATATCGTTTTGTCTAGGTGTATATATAAATTAGCTGACATCATTCTCCTAACGTAACAAGTAGGGTAAGATTCATAAATTTTGCATCCACTATGCACTACAGGAATCGACGTAGACGCCGACGGCCGGCTGCCCTCGGCGTAGCCACGCCTGGCCCTCGGCGTAGGCTACGCCGACGGCAGCCCTCGGCATAGCCCCTCGGCGTCCAGGTCCCTCGGCACCTGTCATCGTGCCGTCGGCGTAGGGCCGGCCGTCGGCGTATGCCGGCTATACCGACGGTGCGACTTCCCCTCGGCGTAGCTGCCCTCGGCGTTTGGCCACGGCCGGCCGTCTCCGTTAACGGTGCTCCGTCGGACGCCGACGGTAATCCCTCGGCATAGCCCAGCCATCTGCGCGCCGGGTGGGCGACGTGGCGCGTCGTGGCGCCGCCGGCTGTGCCTCTACGCCGAGGGCAACCCCCTCGGCATATACTTGATCCATGCAGCCGGGCCGTGGACACGCGGCGAGCCCGGGCGCGTCGAGCTACGCCGAGGGCAACCCCTCGGCATAGACCTGACCATATGGTCCTATGTCAGGGTCTATGCCGACGGCCTTACCCTCGGCATAGGGCCTGCCATTTTTTTTTGTTTTCCGAGTTCCGGTTCCAGTGCAATCCAGTTCCGAGTTCCAGTTCATATAATCCACCAAATTCACATAAATATCATATAATCGACCAAATTCGTCATAATTCACGTAAATAGCATGAAATCCACATAGTAGCATACAAATACATCCAAATTCATCCAAAATCACCATAATTCATCCAAAATCACCATAATTCACATAAATAGCATGAAATCCACATAGTAGCATACATGGTGCATGTAGTAGCATACAAGAGGAGAGTGCCATGTCATCCAATACACGGTAGTAGGTAGCAAATGATGGCAAGCAAGAAGCCCGGTGCTGACTAGCGGAGGAAGGACCCGGGCGGGGTGTGTCCACCCACATCCTTGGCGAAACGAGCAGCCCGGGGTTTCGCTCCGGTAGAAGCTGCAGAAGAACCACCCGGAGAAGGACCGGTAGCACGCCCGGGAGAAGTCGACGGAGAGGCACCGGGAGTAGTCCCAGGAGTAGTCGACGGAGAGACACCAGCAGAACGCCCGGGAGACCGACCACCTTCATGAACCGGTGTGACCTCGCGCCCACCCGGCGATGCCCGGTTCCCGGACCATCCCGTTCCCTACGTGTTCCCTACATGTTAGCAACTTGCGAGGCAAAGGAAAGTGGTAACTACCGGTTTGGCAAAGAACTTACCTCCGGTGTGGATCCGTAGTAAGTCGCAGCGAAAGCTGCCCTCGATGGCATGATAGGCATGTCCCCCGCCACGATAGCTGGAGCCGGTGGCGGTGTACCGATAGACATAGAAATCATCATTTCCTGCAAGATAGGTTACAAGTTAGGCTTTGCGAAATAAAGCATCAAGCCGAGACTTGTCATCTACTTGCGTGAAGAAAGATTCGGACTTACTCCTATATACGCCATGTAGGCCGTATTCGCCTATTCCACGGCGGCGGCCTGCGATACGCTTCATTGCGAGGCTTCGAAGGCCGCCTCGAACTCGAGGCTACAATTTCAGAAACAATGAATCTCGTAAACACTTAGCCATGTAGGAAGGAAAACCGGAAAGAGGATGAAAATGAGGAAACTTACATCGTAGGCGGGTGGACGAGCGGGCCGTGGACGAGGCTGGGGGCTGTCGGCGGTGAGGGTATGCTTGAGGCGCGTGTAGCTCGTGGAGTGGGTAGGCTTGACCACCTTATTCATCCAAGGGAAACGGCCATGCGGACGCCCGTGCCCCGACAGGACCAACGACTCCTCGTCGACCGGAATGCTCAAGGGGTCATCCACCTCGGGGTGACGAGACTTGACCATGTCGCGATAGTCCTCCTTGGCGGCCTTGGCATTGCCGTAGTACTGTGGCTGAGGCAATGCGGGATTGGGCTTCGCTTCGTCCGCATCATGTCATATATCCGGGCATCATGAAGCACCACCCCGGGTGGTGCCTCGGCCACCTGCATCGCGAAAAGAAAAGTTAAGCGTACCACAAATGAGACATGGCGGGAAATGAATGAAGGTCGTTCCATGTATATACATACCTTTTTCCCCTTGAAGCGGGTGTAGTCGCGGTTTCCCGCGCGAGTGTGTGCCACCGGTGCCTCGGTTCTCCATGTTACGCCTCGACACGGCTGCAAACTCCTCGTCCTGCCCGAGCCACCTCGCCCTAATCAGCTCCTCCCATGCCTCCCTATGCTGCTCGGCCCACTCCGGACAAACCTGAAAACGCAATACTCGGCTCAAGATAATTCAATGAAAACTTAGCGAGCAATGTAGAATCTCATTGACATTTTACTCACCGACATGTACTCCTCAATGGTCATTGCCCATTCCTCCGTAGGCTCGTTACCAACATAGTACTCCTTCTTGACCCTCTTACCCTTGTTAGCCCGGAAGGCACTAGCGCTGGTGAACTTTTGGTTGTACCACTCGCTGCGGTGTCAACCTCTCGCAAGCGCCACGCAAAGTGAGACGCGCACTGCGTGTCATGCTCCGGGTCCACACGATAGAAGCACTTCAATCATGCATAAATCAGTTGTGAAAGTCATGAGTTAGCACATTAGGGTCATCAACTATGAACGGTGCTCGAGAAATATATGCCTTACCCAGAACTTGGTGGTCACGGCCTCAGCAGTCGTCGCGAAGCCTACGGCGAGGGCATCCTCATAGTCCGCCCAAGTAGTGGCTAGCTTCGTCGGGCCACCGGGGACCGTGCTAAGGGGAGTGTATCTGCCGGGCCAGAACTTCTTAATCGAGCCCCAAGCAAGGCTGTTAGGCATGCGGGGGGCTTGGCATCCCATGTCCGAGTTGCTTGCAAATAAATCACACATTAGTACACATGCCAAATTGTTTATTATGCCCAAGATGAAAATACATGTTCGAAATTTCTGAAGTAGTACACTTACTCATCGCTCGAAGGAATGATAAGGGCCTTGTCATCATGGGTCTTCGGCTCCTTCCTCGCATCGGGGACTCTAGCTTCTCCACGAAGCTTCAAGGGCTTCGGCGCACCCCCATCCTCCATCACCTCCAACTCAGCCCTAGAGTCCGACTCGTGTGTAGACTCCGTCTCCATCTCCACCTCCCCACTAGACGGACCCTCTAGGTACAACTCCGGAGCCACGTCACCAGAAGCGGAGGGTGGCTCGTCAAAGTCCATGTGTACCCCGCCGCCACCTCGTCCTCCACCTCGTCCTCCTCGTCCTCGTCCTCGACCTCCACCTCGTCCTCCTCGTCCTCGTCCTCCATCGGTACCATCGGCGTAACGCGGATTGAGCACCGGGGCTCGATCACTCCGTCTAGTGGGTCTAGGAATATTCCTCTTCACTGCGCCGGCGTCTTAAGCAAGCTCTCGGAGTACGCCTTGCCGCTGCTCATATTGTCCGAGTCACCCGCATTGAGAAGAATAAAACAGTTAAGCACAAAGACATATTATATGAAGATACTAAGAATAAAAGGCACAATGCAATTAAGAAGCATGTTGACATAATAAAATGAAGATACTAAGAATAAAAGGCACAATGCAATTAAGAAGCATGTTGACATAATAAAATGAAGATACTAAGAATAAAAGGCACAATGCAATTAAGAAGCATGTTGACATAATAAAATGAAGATACTAAGAATAAAAGGCACAATGCAATTAAGAAGCATGTTGACATAATAAAATGAAGATACTAAGAATAAAAGGCACAATGCAATTAAGAAGCATGTTGACAAATAAATACTAAGAATAAAAGACCCTCACCAGCCATCATCGCTCTCACGCTCACTCTCATACTCCATCTCTTTCTCTTTCTCTTTCTCTTTCTACGGCCCACTATCACTATCACTATCTTGTGAGTACAAAGTTGAAGGGTCGACGGGTGGAGGCTCATCATAATTGTCATTCGCCTCAAGTAACTTCTCGAGCATAGATATGTCCTTTAGATCCACCACCGACTCACCACGAGTTTCTCGCATCGTTCCCGAGGTCCTCTTGAACAAACGGTTCTAAAATATATTCCCGAAGTCCTGTTCCTCTTGATAGAAAATCCCCTCGTATGTCACGGGGTCAATGTTGTTGTAATCATCCTCGGAGGGAATCGGTAGGTTACCATGTGGCGATACCCGGAAGACGACTTCCCAACCCTTGAGTTCCGCTTTCGGCATGGGTAGGGCAAATAATAAACTTGCTTGGCTTGGTGAGCCACAATAAAGACATCGGCTCCGCTATAGGTGGTTGAAGGCTTAACTTCAACTAACCCAATGGACTTATCACTTCTCTCGTCCACCTATTGGGTCGAACCAATGACACTTGAACACGACGATATTGAGTTGCACGTTCGTACGATTGAATGTCAACTCGTATACACTTTGTAACCTTCCGTAGTAATCAAACTTGTTGGCTCCTTTGGTGAAGACCCCGGTATTTATCGTTTTGGGATTCGCCCGGCCCTTCCGGTGCGTCTCCGTGTGGAAGCGAAACCCATTCACATCATACTTCTCATACTTGGTCACCTCACGGCTACAACCTTGGGAAACACATTTCAACTCATCTATCATATCAACGTTTCTCTCACGGCCCTACAAGAACATTTCAAATTTGTTGTGTGCATTAGTTACGTGTAATAAGAGGGACAAGTCACGTGTTGCAATGTAAGAGGAAAGGTTAGAAATTACTTTTTCCATGAACCATGTCACAAAGTTTTTATTAATTCCGGGAGCACCGTCTTTCGGTAGAGTGTCCATCTCCGAGGTATCGGGCAATTCATCATACGGCCACATTTCATCCGTGAATTCGCTAAAAGGAGAAAATAAGCATTAGACCGAGACGAGGTTACTAGCTGCAAAGTAATTTGTTCACCATTTTACCTTACGAATGGGATCACTTCCTCCATGTTCATAAGCACATATAGCATTATACAATCCTTCTCTTCGTTCTCCAATTTATATTTTGTTCCTTTACCAGACCTTGCCACTGGGGAATTGGAATAGTTTTAGCTTGGGGTCATTCTCGGGCACGTCGACATTGTAACGAGTGACCGGGTTATGCTTGAGTGGGAACATCATCGGGATAGTACGTTGTCGCGGCATCTGCCATCTCCCGAAGGCATATTGCCTCAGCTATGCATGCTTCAATCTTGGCCTTGTTTCCGGTTATCTTTCGAATATACTTAAACTCTCTCTCAATACGGAAGCGCCAACGAAACTGCACCGGACCACCCAAGAGTGCCTCGTTGGCGAGGTGCACAATGAGATGTGCCATCGGAGTAAAGAAGCCTGGCGGAAATATCATCTCCAAATTGCATAGCAACTCCGGCACTTGTATGTTGTAGCTTTGCAATAACCTCGGGACATATACGCTTAGCACGGAGCGTGCGGAAGAAATGGCTCAAGCTGCGCAAGCACTCGCCGGACTTTCTCGGGGATATACCCTCGAAGCATCACCGGCATGAGCCGCTGAATCCATATATGATAGTCGTGACTCTTGAGCCCGGTGACTTTTCCCGTCGAAAGATTAACTCCCTTACTCATATTCGAGCAATAACCATCCGGGAACATCACGACGTATTTGAGCCACGCGAATGCCTCCTTCTTTTGGATGGAATCAAGGCAGAAGTTGGCATGCGGCTTGAACCAATTCTTTTGACGGCCAATAGGACGCTTCATGTGTAATTTTTCCCTATCACGAGAGGATCTCAATATCGACTCTAGCCTTGACATTATCCTTTGACTTCCGGGAATGTTCGGGCATGTGTGAAAGACGGACTCCGCGACATTCTTTACGAGTGTGCATCACATCGATGTTATGCGGAAGTTCGAGGTCCTTGTAATACTCGAGCTTCGTTAAAGCCGCCTCGTGAGTCCGGTTGTGCGTTACACCATATCCCTCAAATTGATGGCCGGTTAGGCGTCGCTGCCGGCACGAGAGCACGTAGCTCGGCTTCAACAAGTGTACCATCAAACTTCGGCACATCTTTTTTTCATGCACAACTTTGCCCTTCTTGAAGTTCTTTTTGTCTTCTCTAAACGGATGCCTCCTTTTGAGGAGCCGTCGATTCGTGTCAAACGCAACATACTTGCGACCCTTACGTAGCCAAAGGAACTCAAGCCGATGCCTCGCACACTTGGGCATGGCCACTTACCAGCTGTACACCATCCACATGTTAGGGCGTACCCGGGCATGTCATGCATGGTATACTGCAACCAAACTCTCATGCGAAGTTTGTCTTCGATGCTCGGTCGTACGTCAATGTCCCGTGGTGCCAAGAGTGGTTCAAATCTTCCACAATCGGCTGCATGTAGACACTCAAATTCTTCCCGGGTAATGAGGGCCTGGAATGATCGGCGACGAAACATGGTCTTCCTCGTCATTAGGACTCCGGGAGGGAGATTGAGCGGAATAACAAACACGGGCCAGCAAGCCGTAATTGGCGGTGGACATACCATATGGATTGAAGCCATCTGTTGCTATCGCAATTCTGACATTCCGAGCCTCGGCTGCCTTAAGGCGGTGTTTTGTATCGAAGTTCTTCCATGCCGTACCATCGGATGGATGTCCCATCTTCAACTTGTTGTTTTCGTCCACGAATCTCTTCCCATACTTGTGCCACGTCATCTGTTTGGCTGTCTCCTCGTGCATGTAAAGCCGCTGGATTCTTTTTATGAATGGGAGATATCGAAGAATCGACTTTGCGGTGCTTGATCGCCTCACTGACCATCCTTTCCCGTTACCTCTTCATACCTAGACCGCTTACGAGATGGGACGGTACTTGTCCTCCGCATACTTGTCTCCAAAATAGAACGCAGCCTTTCGGACAACGAGTCTATCCTTTGATAATCCATGTTGAGGTCCTTCATAATTCTCCTCGTCGCGTGCGGGCTTTGAGGCGAGACAATGATCTTTGGGCAACATGTTACCGGTTGTTTTCGGACTTGCTTCAAAGCCCTCACGGGTGGTGTTGTACCGGGTCTTGTCGGCTAGACATTGGGAGATGGCATCGAGCTGAGAAATCGCGGCGCCCTCGTACGGAGGCCTCTTAGCCGCGGCAATCATATCATAGAAGGCCTTCGCGGTTGGCTCCGGTTCCTCCGGTTACGGCGGCGCCTCCGGTTACGGCGGCGCCTCCGGTTACGGCGGCGAATCCGGGACATCGGCATGGACGAGATCATCTAGAAAGTCTCTAACTCCATCGTACGCATTGCCATTGAGCCGCTGCCGCATCACCTCACCTCTGTCACGTTCGCGCTCATCAAAGTCGATTTCCGTGACGTACCCATGCATATACCCATATTGCGAAGGTGTCTATACATTTCATCCTTCCCACGACGTTGACGCTTCACGCAGCGAACACGGGGGCAAAGTGCCCGAACCAGCCCCTTTGTACCACGCGCTAACTCATTCACTAGAAAATGGGTCTTCCTTGTCCACTCATCTGTTTTCTCGGTCGCACTAACACGCTCATTGTACATCCATCCATTATCAGCCATCCTCTCGCTTTATTGGGAGCCAAACCACAGACATAGCATTTATATCAAATAGGAAATTAAATGCATCATATTTTTATTTATTTTACCGGGCGAACCGCATGCATCAACCTACATCTCTACTAGGTGGGCTCCTAGCAGCCGCCGGATCCGTAGTTGGCTACGTTCTCCATGCTCTACCCCGGTCCAAGTCAGAATTTCGGCAGCACCTCCCCGCTGCTCTCCCGATACACGTCTCGGCAAAAGCCGAGAGGATGTGCATCCGGAGAACAACGGGGAGGCGCCGCCGAAATCCGACTCGGACCGGAGTAGAACATGGAAAACGTAGACAACTACGCATCCGCCGACTTGTCCCGTAAATGCCGCAAGCGTTACGGTTCAAAATATGCGGACCACTAATGCATATTTATCCGCGTAACGCTCGCGGACGGGAAGTGACACCTAGGTTACGCAAGCTGGACTTGGAAAATGAATCTAGTGACATAAGAAAATGCGGAGAAGAAGTTGGAAATTTAGCTCACCCTCGGCTGAAGAGGAAGTAGTCCAACAACGGAGTGTCGATGTCGGCGAACGTCGAGAAGCGCGTCAAAGATCCGGGATCGTCACGCCGGGGTGCTCATGACGAGGCGGTCACCACATGGCCTATTACAAATTCACATTATTAGAACAAATTCACATTTGCATTTCTATTTCCATTATTAAACAAATTCATTTCTATTTCTATTACACATTTCCATTTCATTTCTATTTCTTTCCAATTTTCAAATCAATTTCAATTTCAATTTCTATTTCTTTCAATTTCAATTTCAATTACTATTTCTTTCTTTCTATTTCAAATCAATTACACATTTCAATTACTATTTTCTTACACATTTCAATTTCAACAACTAAAACCAATACACAAATAAAAAAAGAAATCTTACCGTGGGCGGGGCGCGAGGAGGAGGCCGGCCGGGGAGCTCGGTGGGCGGGGCGCGAGGAGGAGGCCGTCCAGGGGACGGCGGGCGGGGGCGTGAGGAGGAGGAGAGCGGCTGGCGGCGGCGGCGTGAGGTGGAGGGAGCTCGGGAGAGGTGGAGGCGGCGAGCGGCGCGGAGTTGGAGGAGGAGCCGGGGAGGGCGGCGGGGTGGGGTAAGGCGCAGGGCGGCGTCGCGGTGAGGAGATGGCGGCGGGCAGCGGCTCGGGAGGCGCGAGCGACGGCGGGCGGGCTGCTCGGGAGGCGCGGACGGCGGCGGGCGGGCGGGAGGCGGCGGCGGGCAGGCGGGAGCTCGGGCTCGGGGAGGGCGCGTGGTGGTTAGGGTTAGGTGCTGGTCCGGCTCGACCAGCACATAACCGACCCGGCCGGCCGACCGTCCCTATGCCGAGGGCCAGGCATATGCCGAGGGCAGCCCTCGGCATAGCCCCTTTTTTTATTTTTTAATTTTTTTTGTATTTAAATTTTATTAATGTCAATTATATTTATTAAATTATATATTTCCATGCAAATTTGTTTTAATCTTCTACATTCCCAAGCTATGCGTATAAATATTTTTACCATATCTTAACTTAATATTCCCCACGGTAGACGAAACCCTAATCCGGTAGCCCCGCGGATCTACCCCTTTGACCGACCTCCGATGACGGTGACCCATGGACTTTTCTCTTCCTTTGTGTTGTGTTAGGTCATCGGAACATGTAGTATCAATAATTACCCTTTCTTACTTCAATATTCCCTCCGGTAGACGAAACCCTAATCCGGGAGCCCCGCAGATCTACCCCTTTGACCGGCCTCTCATAACAGTTGACCCATGTACTTTTCTCTTAATTTGTGTTGTGTTAGGTCATTCGAACATGTAGTATCAATAATTACCCTATCTTACATAAATATTCCCTCCGGTAGACGAAACCCTAAGCTGGGAGCCCCGCGGATCTACCCCTTTCATCGGCGGTCTACCCCTTTGATCGCATCCCATCGGGGGTCCCCGGTGGGCATATGCCTCCATTTGAGCTTGGTTAGGTCATAGGTACATGTGGAAACAAAGATCATCCCATATGATATCAAGTTTCTCTCCGGTTCACGTACGAGGGAGTTCCCCCTATACATGCGAGAATCTGCCTAAGTGTAGTAACCCCCTGTCCAGAAGCCGGACACACCGGGGGTAGCCTTGGATATAAAACCATCTCAAATCACTTTTGTGCATTCCATGTGGACACACACAAGTTTTGGGGCCATTCCCTTGATCGGATGCTCGATTTCCGATGAAACCCTAGTTACGTTGACCGCGCGGTCTACCCCTTTGATCGCATCCCATCGGGGTCCCCGGTGGGCATATGCCTCCATTTGAGCTTGGTTAGGTCATAGGTACATGTGGAAACAAGTATCATCACATATGATCCCAAGTTTCTCTCCGGTTCACCTCCGAGGGAGTTCCCCCCTGTACATGCAAAATCTGCCTAAGTGTAGTAACCCCCTGTCCGAGAAGCCGGACACACCTGGGGGGGTAGCCTTGGATATAGAACCATCTCAAATCACTTTTGTGCATTCCATGTGGACACACACAAGTTTTGGGGCCATTCCCTTGATCGGATGCTCGATTTCCGATGAAACCCTAGTTCTGTTGACCGCGCGGTCTACCCCTTTGATGCATCCCATCGGGGTCCCCGGTGGGCATATGCCTCCATTTGAGCTTGGTTAGGTCATAGGTACATGTGGAAACAAGGATCATCACATATGATCCCAAGTTTCTCTCCGGTTCAACTCCGAGGAGTTCCCCCACTGTACATGCGGAATGCTGCCTAAGTGTAGTAACCCCCTGTCCGAGAAGCCGGACACACCTGGGAGGTAGCCTTGGATATAGAACCATCTCAAATCACTTTTGTGCATTCCATGTGGACACACACAAGTTTTGGGGCCATTCCCTTGATCTGATGCTCGATTTCCGATGAAACCCTAGTTCCGTTGACCGCGCGGTCTACCCCTTTGACTGCATCCCATCGGGGGTCCCCCGGTGGGCATATGCCTCCATTTGAGCTTGGTTAGGTCATAGGTACATGTGGAAACAAGGATCATCACATATGATCCCAAGTTTCTCTCCGGTTCAACTCCGAGGGAGTTCCCCTATACATGCGAGAATCCGCCTAAGTGTAGGAACCCCTGTCCGAGAAGCCGGACACACTGGGGGGTAGCCTTGGATATAGAACCATCTCAAATCACTTTTGTGCATTCCATGTGGACACACACAAGTTTTGGGGCCATTCTCTACATCCGATGCTCGATTTCCGACGAAACCCTAGTTACGTTGACCGCGCGGTCTACCCCTTTAATCGCATCCCATCGGGGTCCCCCGGTGGGCATATGCCTCCATTTGAGCTTGGTTAGGTCATAGGTACATTTGGAAACAAGGATCATCACATATGATCTCAAGTTTCTCTCCGGTTCAACTCCGAGGAGTTCCCCACTGTACATGCGGAATGCGCCTAAGTGTAGTAACCCCTGTCCGAGAAGCCGGACACACCTGGGGGGTAGCCTTGGATATAAAACCATCTCAAATCACTTTTGTGCATTCCATGTGGACACACACAAGTTTTGGGGCCATTCCCTACATCCGATGCTCGATTTCTGACGAAACCCTAGTTCCGATGACCGCGCGGTCTACCCCTTTGATTGCATCCCATCGGGAGTCCCCGGTGGGCATATGCCTCCATTTGAGCTTGTTTAGGTCATAGGTACATGTGGAAACAAGGATCATCACATATGATCCCAAGTTTCTCTCCGGTTCAACTCCGAGGAGTTCCCCCTGTACATGCGGAATCCGCCTAAGTGTAGTAACCCCCGTCCGAGAAGCCGGACACACCTGGGGGGTAGCCTTGGATATAAAACCATCTCAAATCACTTTTGTGCATTCCATGTGGACACACACAAGTTTTGGGGCCATTCCCTTGATCGGATGCTCGATTTCCGATGAAACCCTAGTTACGTTGACCGCGCGGTCTACCCCTTTGACTCGCATCCCATCGGGGTCCCCCGGTGGGCATATGCCTCCATTTGAGCTTGGTTAGGTCATAGGTACATGTGGAAACAAGGATCATCACTTATGATCCCAAGTTTCTCTCCGGTTCACCTCCGAGGAGTTCCCACTGTACATGCAGAATCTGCCTAAGTGTAGTAACCCCTGTCCGAGAAGCCGGACACACCTGGGGGGGTAGCCTTGGATATAGAACCATCTCAAATCACTTTTGTGCATTCCATGTGGACACACACAAGTTTTGGGGCCATTCCCTTGATCGGATGCTCGATTTCCGATGAAACCCTAGTTCTATGACCGCGCGGTCTACCCCTTTGATCGCATCCCATCGGGGGTCCCCGGTGGGCATATGCCTCCATTTGAGCTTGGTTAGGTCATAGGTACATGTGGAAACAAGGATCATCACATATGATCCCAAGTTTCTCTCCGGTTCAACTCCGAGGGAGTTCCCCCCTATACATGCAGAATCTGCCTAAGTGTAGGAACCCCCTGTCCGAGAAGCCGGACACACCTGGGGGGGTATCCTTGGATATAGAACCATCTCAAATCACTTTTGTGCATTCCATGTGGACACACACAAGTTTTGGGGCCATTCTCTACATCTGATGCTCGATTTCCGACGAAACCCTAGTTCACGTTGACCGCGCGGTCTACCCCTTTAATCGCATCCCATCGGGGTCCCCCGGTGGGCATATGCCTCCATTTGAGCTTGGTTAGGTCATAGGTACATTTGGAAACAAGGATCATCACATATGATCTCAAGTTTCTCTCCGGTTCAACTCCGAGGAGTTCCCCACGTACATGCGAATCCGCCTAAGTGTAGTAACCCCCTGTCCGAGAAGCCGGACACACCTGGGGGGTAGCCTTGGATATAAAACCATCTCAAATCACTTTTGTGCATTCCATGTGGACACACACAAGTTTTGGGGCCATTCCCTACATCCGATGCTCGATTTCCGACGAAACCCTAGTTCTGTGACCGCGCGGTCTACCCCTTTGATCGCATCCCATCGGGGGTCCCCGGTGGGCATATGCCTCCATTTGAGCTTGTTTAGGTCATAGGTACATGTGGAAACAAGGATCATCACATATGATCCCAAGTTTCTCTCCGGTTCAACTCCGAGGAGTTCCCCACCGTACATGCGAGAATCCGCCTAAGTGTAGTAACCCCTGTCCGAGAAGCCGGACACACTGGGGGGTAGCCTTGGATATAAAACCATCTCAAATCACTTTTGTGCATTCCATGTGGACACACACAAGTTTTGGGGCCATTCCCTTGATCGGATGCTCGATTTCCAGATGAAACCCTAGTTACGTTGACCGCGCGGTCTACCCCTTTGATCGCATCCCATCGGGGTCCCCCGGTGGGCATATGCCTCCATTTGAGCTTGGTTAGGTCATAGGTACATGTGGAAACAAGTATCATCACTTATGATCCCAAGTTTCTCTCCGGTTCACCTCCGAGGGAGTTCCCCCCTGTACATGCAAAATCTGCCTAAGTGTAGTAACCCCCGTCCGAGAAGCCGGACACACCTGGGGGTAGCCTTGGATATAGAACCATCTCAAATCACTTTTGTGCATTCCATGTGGACACACACAAGTTTTGGGGCCATTCCCTTGATCGGATGCTCGATTTCCGATGAAACCCTAGTTCCGTTGACCGCGCGGTCTACCCCTTTGATCTGCATCCCATCGGGGGTCCCCGGTGGGCATATGCCTCCATTTGAGCTTGGTTAGGTCATAGGTACATGTGTAAACAAGGATCATCACATATGATCCCAAGTTTCTCTCCGGTTCAACTCCGAGGGAGTTCCCCCTGTACATGCAGAATCTGCCTAAGTGTAGTAACCCCTGTCCGAGAAGCCGGACACACCTGGGGGTAGCCTTGGATATAGAACCATCTCAAATCACTTTTGTGCATTCCATGTGGACACACACAAGTTTTGGGGCCATTCCCTTGATCGGATGCTCGATTTCCGATGAAACCCTAGTTCCGTTGACCGCGCGGTCTACCCCTTTGATCTGCATCCCATCGGGGTCCCCGGTGGGCATATGCCTCCATTTGAGCTTGGTTAGGTCATAGGTACATGTGGAAACAAGGATCATCACATATGATCCCAAGTTTCTCTCCGGTTCAACTCCGAGGAGTTCCCCCTATACATGCATAATCGGCCTAAGTGTAGGAACCCCCTGTCCGAGAAGCCGGACACACCTGGGGGGTAGCCTTGGATATAAAACCATCTCAAATCACTTTTGTGCATTCCATGTGGACACACACAAGTTTTGGGGCCATTCCCTTGATCGGATGCTCGATTTCCGATGAAACCCTAGTTACGTTGACCGCGCGGTCTACCCCTTTGACTCGCATCCCATCGGGGTCCCCGGTGGGCATATGCCTCCATTTGAGCTTGGTTAGGTCATAGGTACATTTGGAAACAAGGATCATCACATATGATCTCAAGTTTCTCTCCGGTTCACCTCCGAGGAGTTCCCCCTATACATGCGAGAATCTGCCTAAGTGTAGGAACCCCCCGTCCGAGAAGCCGGACACACCTGGGGGGGTAGCCTTGGATATAAAACCATCTCAAATCACTTTTGTGCATGCCATGTGGGCACACACAAGTTTTCCAGCGATTCCGACGCTCCGGTGGTCTGTAACTTGGAAAACCCTAGGGCGGGGACCCCACACATCTACCCCTATAGCTTTCTCCGTGCGAGGGTTTACCAGTGGACTTTTTTATTTATTTTGCTTTGTTTAGGACATATGTACATGGAAACCATAGGTTGGGCATACTTTACCATAAAATAGGCTCCGTTCGAGCCATGGTGGGGGTTTCCACATACAGATCCTGGATTTTACCAACTCGGTAGCCCATTATGCGGAAATCGTCAACGCCGGGTACATCCAAGGTTAGCCAAACCTTACATCACACTTGTACATGTATGTTAGGGGCAGAAGCAAGTTTTCCAACAATTCGACGCTCCGGTGATCTGTTTCTTGGGAAACCCTAGGGCGGGACCCCTAGGGTTAGGGTTTTACCAAGTGATCCGTTAGGGTTATAGTTAGGGTTAGCAATGTATGTGGAAAACCTAGGGTTAGGGATAGAGTTAGGGTTAGGTTAGGGTTAGAGTTAGCAATGTATGTGGAAACCCTAGGGTTAGGGTTAGGGCTAGAGTTAGGGTTAGGGTTAGAGTTAGCAATGTATGTGGAAACCCTAGGGTTAGGGTTAGGGCTAGAGTTAGGGTTACGGTTAGGGTTAGAGTTAGGGTTAGAGTTAGGGTTACGGTTAGGGTTAGGGTTCGGGAAACCGTAGGGCGGGGACCCCGCGGATCTACCCATATGTACATCGATAGCAAATGTTGGGCCTAGTGGCTCCGGTTGACCCGTCTGCGAAGAGCGTCACCCATGCATGGGACCTACATATGCCATCTACGAATTCTTAAAAAATAGAACCATTTTTTACATAATTCATACTAGTAAATAAATAATAGAAACATATTATAAAGTAATATGAGAGAGGGAAAAAAATAAAAAAAAATAAAAAAATACTATATGCCGAGGGTGACCGTCGGCATAGGGTGTCCATGCCCTATGCCGAGGGTGGCCGTCGGCGTCTGAGTGACGCCGTGAGCGGGCGTCGACGGCGCGGGCTGGGCCAGAGGCGATGCCGGTGCTACGCCGAGGGCCAAGGTGACGCCGACGGCTGCCCTCGGCGTAGCCTCCTCTACGCCGACGGTGTTCGTACGCCGACGGTCGGGTTCGTGAGCTGCCCCGGCGAGGCCGTACGCCGACGGCCCCGATAAAAAGCCGTCGGCGTACACTCTGGCCGTCGGCATCTGTCACCATTCCTGTAGTGATGAGAATGAAGTCGCTACGAAAGCCGCACACGCTCATCATCTTGGCGATGCTACTGCTGCTCGTGCTGGCAACGGGTAAAATCCATTATCTGTTTTTCCCGCAATTTGCTTTTATCAATATAGATAAATTGTTCGTTTTTCTATTTTTAGATTTTTTTTTTCATCATATGCATTAGTTTCATTGTCTTATGTTGACGTGTGAGTTTTCAAATTCAGAGGCCCATGATCATTGTCCCGACGGGTTCTGTAAAGGACCAAGTGGCACGTTCAAGGGTGCGTGTTCGGAAGATGATGAGTGCACGGATAGTTGTCGCGACGAGGGTTTTCGAGTTGGCTTTTGTCAAATTGGACCTTTTAATGGGGCATGCAAATGTTGTAAGCCATGCATTAACTAGAACTTGGCGGAGATTAAGGAAACATTATCTGGTGGTGCTAGCATGCATCTTATTTACTTACAGAATGTTTTTTGAATTATTTACTTGTGCTTGTTGTAACAATTTTCCTATTGAGTTTAATAAATTGGAGCCTCGTTTATTGCATATTGTGGAGACATGAAATTCAAATTAGCGCTAATTATAGTTTTATATTTATGCTTTCTTACTTCACTGAGGATAAACAGTGATACATGGTAAAATTTGGATTTTACCATAGAATGGCCAAATATTTGAAGGTAGCAGAAAATTCCCGGTTTTGCAGACAACACCTTCGGATTTTTTCATGCTTCAGCTCTTGTTGTCTAACTATAAGTTCCCAGAATGCAGTGGCAGGAATTGGCGTTTAATTTGTTAAATCATAGTGAGTTGATGAAACATACTAGGTAAGAAATAATTATACCATATCAGTAACTGAAGTTTATAAAAAATGGTGCATGCGTTGATATATTCATATCATTTTGTATATCACATTATCACGGAATGCGTGCCACGAGGAAGTTCTTTGTGCTGGATCCGCTCTTTCAAATCAGCGGCCAACGCCTCAAAAAACATCAGCGGCCAACATGAACTAATCATGCGCCTAGCTTCTTTTTGATATCGTGCTATTGCATAGAATTAGTTTGTACTCTTATGCAAGTATTTCTGTATGGCATGTAACATATTTATTTTGTGACACATATCTTGGCACACTTTACACATGTTCACTCTCTTATCCAATCACCGATTTGTGATGTATATATGGTTATGCACTATTAAGAACTTTCTTTCCCTTCCATATATTTTAGTGGTAACTGTACTGATATGTTCATATGCATGTGGTTTTTATGATAAAACCATCTCTCCATGCCACATTGTGACTTATCAAAGTAGGTTGTAACTTCTAAATAAAAAAGAAGAACCAAAAATGAGACACTCACGTGTTATAAGTGGGGAAACTTTTCGGTCAGAAATTATTTTCCTCGAAACACGTGTGTTACAAGTGGGGAAACTTTTGGGTCTAAAATTATTTTCCTCAAAACATATCAATACGTGATCTAGTTTGAAAAATCTCATCACGACTAGTTCATCTCTTATTGGCTTTTATTTGTGGTTGTTTATCTATTTATGTTTTCTCTCGGTGGACAAGTTTGCTTATTTAAATTCATGGATACCGAGATGCGCTTTGTTTATGTTGATTATCTTTAGTTATTCATGTTCTACGTACCTTGTCCACATCATGCATATCAATCTTGCTTACTCACTCGCCCGTGTTGCAAAGATGGTCCTTTATACATATATATCGTTTTGCATCACATCATATTTTCAATACGGCCTCTCCATCGCCGAAGCCAGCTTATCGTAGTTGATCATCGAAGGGAAGTCATCATGGCCATGGTCATGTTGTACCAACACTCTGGACAAGAAACCATCAAAGTCATCGCCATTAGAAGATACACACATACACAGATTGAAGATCACAAAAAAACTCACGTGCCTCACGCTGGCATCGGCCGCACCAACATGATAAAGATGAGCCCAAGGACTAATTTGCGAAGGGAAGCTGCCGGCAAATAATGCAAGCCCTAACATCAACGTCCGAAGAGGCCAACGGTAACCTACGCCACCTAGCCATTTGCGTCACTGCATTCGACACAATCGACATGGAGACGCTCGAGGAAAATTTATTCGCTCGATCCACACCATCATCAACGAAGAGTCTCAGTGTTGCCCTACTAAAATCCCTAGGTCAGGGAAAACTAGAACTCCATTCAGTAGATCGGAGCCAACCGTGGATGAAGAGGGCGGAGTAGCGGCATGGTGCGCCCCGAGGAGAGAGATAATATCTGGTTCTAATCAAAGGAGACAGTTCCTTTTATTAAAGAACGTACTAAGAGCAAGTACAATAAGTCCTAGTCAGCTGACTATAAGGATTAAAATAGTATATTATTGCTTAGTTGGAAGAAAGAGAGGAGGAGAGAGAAGGAGAGTGGGCTCTTATGCAAGAGCCAGCTCTAGCACGTGCTTCTAGGCACTTTGTGAGAGTGAAAAGTGGACCATACATTGATAAAGTACTACATTATTATAACTCACTATTGTATATGTTGACTCTAAATTGGCTATAGATGACATGTTATAGCCAGCAGCTGGCTACACTATTGGAATTGCTCTAAGAGGTGCACCACTGGCGGAGGAGATAGCTTCAGTCGTAGACAATGTATTGCAATGATAGCTCGTCCCATTCCAAAATATTCATCCATTCCGATCATCGTGATTTCAGACACTCAACATGCATGGCATGGACCATGAAGTAAAACATGTCCTCCCAAGTCCCAACCCCGTTGTATACTTGTAGCTAGATGTAACATGATGCATGTGACCTGAGTAAAAATTGCCATGATGAGCACTCGATATGGTAGTTGCGGATGGCAACCATATAAGTACTGGTACATGATCATAATTATGGGGAGCTGGATATATATCCTGCAAAAATAGGTACACCGAATACTTGCACTGTCAAAATTTAGAAGTGCTCTAGTTGACAAAAGTTCTCTTATATATATAGAAACAGAAGAACTTATGGTAGTAACACTGAGGCAATTTGAACACCTAAATTGCTTCTCCAAAGGGCCACGCTGAGCGTCCCCCGGGGGATCCCCGGGTCCCCAGCCGTTGGATCAGTCTATTTGGGGCGTTTTGGGCCATCTGATCAAATCACCTCCTCACTTTCCCGCTTTTGCTACCATGATGTACCAAAGTAGCAAAAAATGGTTCAATTGTAGCAAACTCTATTTTCACCTAAAATTCCACTTTTGCTTCCATAAAAGCACCATTATAGCAAAACTGGCCCAATTGTAGCAAAAAAGGTTCACCCCTAAAAAAACGCAGAACTCGCCGGAGACTAACCGGAGATCTCGCCGGAGACCATGTAGCAAAAGCGTTACACTATTGTAGCAAAAATAATCTGCCAATGAAGCAAAAGTGACCTCATCGGAGACATCGCTGCTGACCCCGCCGGAGACCTCGCCGGAAAACCTCGTCGGAGAATGGATAGCAAAAAATATATGCTATAGTAGCAAAAAGTTATAAATATTGTAGCAACCATTTTTTTTGCTATTGTAGCAAATTGTAGCATTGGATTTTAGTGGAGGCACAAGATTATTGTACCAAAAAAATTATATTATTGTCGCAAAATCACAGAATGATTATAGCAAAAAGAAAATAGGTATGTAGCAAATCGCCCGCCAGGCACACAGAAAAAACCCAAAACACATTATCCCATGGTAGCAAACATAGAACCCTTCTGTAGCAACAGCGACCACTGTTTGTAGCATCGCATTTTGCCCTACGTCAACCTGTAGATAGTAGCACTACAAGAAAAAGAAAAAAAGAGCACACAGATGACCACATAGAGTGGCCGGTGGAGGTGATGATGCCCAAGAGGAGCAAACAGCAGTGGAGGGAGCTCGTGTGGCATCGGTGGAGCAAGCTTGTGGTGACGGTGAGTCGCGATCTCACCGAAGATGCATGGGGCGCGGCGGCGTACCTTGCCAAGCATGTCCGGCTGCGTGGTGGTGCGCGCGGAGGCGCTGTTTGTGGCCGTGCCGTTGTGTGCGTGGGGCAGCACGAGGCAGCAGAGGAGGAGCGGCGGGGCAGCGGAGGAGCAGCAGATGACCATGGTCCGCGACCCCTGCTGCTATTCCCCGCCGGTAGCCGGAGCTTGGCCTCACCGCGTGGCGGCGAAAGCCTATGGTGGCGCGGCGGATCTGCAGCTTGGGACGGCAGGAGGCAGAGCTTCACTGCAGGGAGGCTGGAGGCGAATCGGGAGCTTCAAGCGGAGCGCCATGGGGAGGTGGAGCGGCGGCGCAGGCAGCCCTCCGGCGAAGGGGGTGGGGCGGCTGAAAGTGCATGGAGCCCCCATGTGTGGTTTTGGTAATTAATGACAATCCCTATGGACTAATGTTTGCATTGAGTTATATTTGTAGGAGTTGTCCATAAGCAATTCTTGAACCATATGTTGGCTTCAAGGTTGCAATAAGAAGAAATTGATGAAGGATATCAAGTGTCAAGTATGTCTTGAAGATGAAAATGAAGTGAGCCCTCAAGTTACTTCAAGACATCAACATGATGAAGAATGAAGAAATGAAGTGCAAGTTCAAGATGAGCCAACTCGAAGAGTTCATAAGCTTGAAGCTTACCATGGAGAAATGATGTGCAAGTTCAAGATGAGCCATCTCGAAGAGATCCTTTGCTTGAGTCTTGCCATCCATATGGTGATCATGGATATGTGAAGATGCGCCGAAGAAGAAGCTCTCCCATGGTGGATTATGGGGGAGCAATCCACATGGTGGTCATGGTTATGTGAAGATGCCGAAGAAGTAGCTCTCCCATGGTGGTTTATGGGGGAGCAATCTACAAGACTTCGTCAAGCAAGCACAAGCAAGAAAGGCGTTCCATCTTGTTGAGGTCAAGATCGTCGTCATCAAGCTCAAGTGGAATGCGCAAGTATAAGGTTTGCTCTTGATAGGGTTTCTTTCTCACCGGTCTCATAGTGTAGTTGGAGACCGGTTTATAGTTTAGTTGCCGTACTATCAAGAGGGCTCTCGAGTGAGTAACTCGATCATATCGTTCGGAGAGAGCTCAAACCTTTGAATCCTTGCATCATCTTTCTTGGTTTTTATTTGGACCTTATCCATGTGATGTTTTAGAGCTTGTGCTTATTCTCATGACAAGCTCTAGTTCATCGAAAATGGATTTTGCATAGATCACTTGTTGCGTTTTCGAGTTTGGTTCATCATCTTTCTTGGTTATTATTTGGATCTTATCCATGTGATGATTTAGAGCTTGTGCTTATTCTCATGACAAGCTCTAGTTCATCAAGAATGGTTTTTGCACGGGCAACTTGTTGCATTTTTAAGATTGGAGGTTTTACCGGTATGTCTTTTTTAGATAGGTCAAACCTTTCATCATTTGTTTCTATCCTCCCTTGTTGAATTATGATGGTTTCCTGCATGATCTTGTAGAGCTTGTTCCTAGCTTTAAAACAAGCCCAAGATCATCAAAATCGGAGTCCGGATGCTAAAGTTATGCCCGTTTCAGTTAGATGTTTCGCCAGTTTTCGGGGGCGGATATTCCGCCCCAAGTTTGGGGCGGATAATCCGGCCCCCCGGAAAAATCCGGTTTTTGGACAAATTCGGGCAAATATCCGGCCAAATGTCCGGCCCCCATCCTGAGAGCAGTTTTCTCATGTCCTTAGCCGTTTTTTGGGCCCCGGATATTTTGCAAATATCCGGCCCGGAAAATCCGGCCCGAGCACACCCAAACGGTCATATTTCGATGGGAGGGGGTATTTAAGCCCCCCTTCTTCCTCCTTGGGCAGCTACCTCTTCCCCCAAGTGCTCTCCACCATTGTTGACCTTGAAAGCTTCCCTTTCCCTCTACTCCTCCTATGCTTCTTGAATCTTTTTGAGGGAAAAGGAAGAGGAGATCTAGATCTACATTCCTACCAATCAAATCCCTCTCTTTGTGAGGGGAATCCACTAGATCTAGATCTTGGAGAAATTTGGTGTTCCTCCTCTTATTTGTTCTTCCTCTCTTATTCCCCCAATAGCTTTTGTAGCTTTGTTGGAATTTGAGAGAGAAGGACTTGAGCATCTTTGTGGTGTTCTTGCCATTGCATTTGGTGCATCGGTTTGAGTTCTCCACGGTGATTCGTGGAGGTGAAAGCAAGAAGGTTGTTACTCTTGGGTTCTTGGAACCCTAGACGGATTCTAGGCCTTTGTGGCATCTTAGTGGTGTTCTTGGGGACTCCAATTAAGTTGTGGAGAATCTTCAAGGGTAAGGCCTTTGTGGCATCTTAGTGGTGTTCTTGGGGACTCCAATTAAGTTGTGGAGAATCTTCAAGGGCAAGGCCTTTGTGGCATCTTAGTGGTGTTCTTGGGGACTCCAATTAAGTTGTGGAGAATCTTCAAGGGCAAGGCCTTTGTGGCAATTTATTGGGAGCCTCCAATTAAGTTGTGGAGATAGCCCCAAGCTTTGTGCGGGTTCGGTGACCTTCCTAAGGTCCCATAGTGGATCGAGGACATCCCTTTTGGTGGGAATTCTCGAGGAGAATACGGTGGCCTGATACGTCTCCGACGTATCGATAATTTCTTGTGTTCCATGCCACATTATTGATGATATCTACATGTTTTATGCACACTTTATGTCATATTCGTGCATTTTCTGGAACTAACCTATTAACAAGATGCCGAAGTGCCAGTTCCTTTTTCTGCTGTTTTTGGTTTCGAAATCCTAGTAACGAAATATTCTCGGAATCGGACGAAATCAAGACCCGGGTTCCTATTTTTCCCGGAACCATCCGGAACACCCGAGAGCCGCCGGAGGGAAGCCACGGGGGCCCCACACCACACCCGGCGCGGCCGGAGGGGGCCGCGCCGCCCTATGGTGTGGTGGCCCCGAGCCCCCTCCGAGGCTGCCCTTCCGCCTATTTAAAGCCTCCGTCGCGAAAACCCTATTACGAACGACGAAACCCACGTAAACCTTCCGAGCCGCCGCCATCGCGAAGCCAAGATCCGGGGGACAGGAGTCTCCGTTCCGGCACCCTGCCGGAGCGGGGAAGTGCCCCCGGAAGGCTTCTCCATCGACACCGCTGCCATCTCCACCGCCATCTTCATCACCGCTCGTCGCTCCCATGAGGAGGGAGTAGTTCTCCATCGAGGCTCGGGGCTGTACCGGTAGCTATGTGGTTCATCTCTCTCCTATGTGCTTCAATACAATAATCTCATGAGCTGCCTTACATGATTGAGATTCATATGATGATGCTTGTAATCTAGATGTCATTATGCTAGTCAAGTGAGTTTTACTTATGTGATCTCCAGGAGACTCCTTGTCCCACGTGTGTAAAGGTGACGAGTGTGTGCACCGTGTGGGTCTCTTAGGCTATATTTCACGGAATACTTATTCACTGTTGAATGGCATAGTGAGGTGCTTATTTATATCTCTTTATGATTGCAATGTGTTTGTATCACAATTTATCTATGTGCTACTCTAGCAATGTTATTAAAGTAGTTTTATTCCTCCCGCACGTGTGCAAAGGTGACGAGTGTGTGCACCGTGTTAGTACTTGGTTTATGCTATGATCATGATCTCTTGTAGATTGCGAAGTTAACTATTGCTATGATAATATTGATGTGATCTATTCCTCCTACATATGCATGAAGGTGACGAGTGTGCATGCTATGTTAGTACTTGGTTTAGTCTTTTGATCTATCTTACACTAAAGGTTACTAAAATATGAGCATTATTGTGGAGCTTGTTAACTCCGGCATTGAGGGTTCGTGTAATCCTACGCAATGTGTTCATCATCCAACAAGAGTGTAGAGTATGCATTTATCTATTCTGTTATGTGATCAACGTTGAGAGTGTCCACTAGTGAAAGTCTAATCCCTAGGCCTTGTTCCTAAATACTGCTATCGCTGCTTGTTTACTGTTTCACTGCGTTACTACTGCTGCGTTACTACTGCTGCGTTACTACTGCTTGTTTACTGTCCTGGGCAAAGCACTTTTCTGGTGCCGTTGCTACTACTTATTCATACCACCCGTATTTCACTATCTCTTCGCCGAACTAGTGCACCTATTAGGTGTGTTGGGGACACAAGAGACTTCTTGCTTTGTGGTTGCAGGGTTGCATGAGAGGGATATCTTTGACCTCTTCCTCCCCGAGATCGATAAACCTTGGGTAATCCACTTAAGGGAAACTTGCTGCTGTTCTACAAACCTCTGCTCTTGGAGGCCCAACACTGTCTACAAGAATAGAAGCTCCCGTAGACATCAAGCACTTTTCACGGCGCCGTTGCTCGGGGAGGGAAGGTAAACGGCACTCACACATTGGCAAGCCCGGCAACTAAGCACTTTTCCTCCCTCGTCAACTACGCGCCAAGTACTTTTCTGGCGCCGTTGCCGGGGAGGAAAGGTAAAAGGCACTCATACTACGGTCCCAGGTAAAGTATTTTTCTGGCGCCGTCGTGTGTGTGCTCGAAGCTATTTCCTTTAGATCCTGCAATTGCATCTTGTTGTTTCTTGTTTACACTAGTTTGGCATAATGTACAAGAGTGAGCTTCTTATTCTATTTCCTGATTTAAAACATGGATTGTTTGATGCGAAAATTAAAAAACCTATGAAATCTTATTTGCATGCTGGTAGTAATATTAGTATGAACGCTTTGAACACCATTGTTGATAATGATATGGAAAGTTCTAAGCTTGGGGAAGCTGGTTTTCATGATATTTTTAGTCCCCCAAGCATTGAGGAGAAAATTTTCTTTGATGATACTTTGCCTCCTATTTATGATGATAATAATAATAGTGGTATTTTGGTGCCACCTGCTATGGAGAGTAAATTTTGTTGTGATTATACTATGCCTCCTACACTTGATGAGAATAATAATGATAGCTACTTTGTTGAATTTGCTCCCACTACAACTAATAAAATTGATTATGCTTATGTGGAGAGTAATAATTTTATGCATGAGACTCATGATAAGAATGCTTTATGTGATAGTTATATTGTTGAGTTTGCTCATGATGCTACTGAAAGTTATTATGAGAGAGGAAAATATGGTTGTAGAAATTTTCATGTTACTAAAATGCCTCTCTATGTGCTGAAATTTTTGAAGCTACACTTGTTTTATCTTCCTATGCTTGTTACTTTGCTCCTCATGAACTTGTTTATTTACAAGATTCCTATGCATAGGAAGCATGTTAGACTTAAATGTGTTTTGAATTTGCCTCTTGATGCTCTCTTTTGCTTCAAATACTATTTCTTGCGAGTGCATCATTAAAACTGCTGAGCCCATCTTAACGGCTATAAAGAAAGAACTTCTTGGGAGATAACCCATGTGTTATTTTGCTACAGTACTTTGTTTTATATTTGTGTCTTGGAAGTTGTTTACTACTGTAGCAACCTCTCCTTATCTTAGTTTTATGTTTTGTTGTGCCAAGTAAAGTCTTTGATAGTAAAGTAAGTACTAGATTTGGATTACTGCGCAGTTCCAGATTTCTTTGCTGTCACGAATCTGGGTCTACCTCCCTGTAGGTAGCTCCGAAAATTAAGCCAATTTACGTGCATGATCCTCAGATATGTACGCAACTTTCATTCAATTTGAGCATTTTCATTTGAGCAAGTCTGGTGCCCTAATAAAATCCATCTTTACGGACTGTTCTGTTTTGACAGATTCTGCCTTTTATTTCGCATTGCCTCTTTTGCTATGTTGGATGAATTTCTTTGATCCATTAATGTCCAGTAGCTTTATGCAATGTCCAGAAGTGTTAAGAATGATTGTGTCACCTCTGAACATGTTAATTTTTATTGTCCACTAACCCTCTAATGAGTTGTTTTGAGTTTGGTGTGGAGGAAGTTTTCAAGGGTCAAGAGAGGAGGATGATATACTATGATCAAGAAGAGTGAAAGCTCTAAGCTTGGGGATGCCCCGGTGGTTCACCCCTGCATATTCTAAGAAGATTCAAGCGTCTAAGCTTGGGGATGCCCAAGGCATCCCCTTCTTCATCGACAACATTATCAGGTTCCTCCCCTGAAACTATATTTTTATTCGGCCACATCTTATGTACTTTACTTGGAGCGTCTGTTTGTTTTTGTTTATGTTTGAATAAGTTCATCATGCTTGTGTGGGAGAGAGACACGCTCCGCTGGTTCGTATGAACACATGTGTTCTTAGCTCATAGTATTCATGGCGAAGTTTCTTCTTCGTTAATTTGTTATATGGTTGGAATTGGAAAATGCTACATGTAGTAACTCTAAAATGTCTTGGATAATTTGATACTTGGCAATTGTTGTGCTCATGTTTAAGCTCTTGCATCATATGCTTTGCACCTATTAATGAAGAAACACTTAGAGCTTGCTAATTTGGTTTGCATATTTGGTTTCTCTAGAGTCTAGATAACATCTAGTATTGAGTTTTGAACAACAAGGAAGACGGTATGGAGTCTTATAATGTTTACAATATGTCTTTTATGTGAGTTTTGTCTGTACCGTTCATCCTTGTGTTTGTTTCAAATAACCTTGCTAGCCTAAACCTTGTATCGAGAGGGAATACTTCTCATGCATCCAAAATACTTGAGCCAACCACTATGCCATTTGTGTCCACCATACCTACCTACTACATGGTATTTATCCGCCATTCCAAAGTAAATTGCTTGAGTGCTACCTTTAAAATTCCATCATTCACCTTTGCAATATATAGCTCATGGGACAAATAGCTTAAAAACTATTGTGGTATTGAATATGTACTTATGCACTTTATCTCTTATTAAGTTGCTTGTTGTGCGATAACCATGCTTCGGGGACGCCATCAACTATTCTTTGTTGAATATCATGTGAGTTGCTATGCATGTCCGTCTTGTCCGAAGTAAGAGAGATCTACCACCTTTATGGTTGGAGCATGCATATTGTTAGAGAAGAACATTGGGCCGCTAACTAAAGCCATGATTCATGGTGGAAGTTTCGAGTTTTGGACATATATCCTCAATCTCATATGAGAATAATAATCTGTTGCCACATGCTTATGCATTAAAGAGGAGTCCATTATCCGTTGTCCATGTTGTCCCGGTATGGATGTCTAAGTTGAGAATAATCAAAAGCGAGAAATCCAAAATGCGAGCTTTCTCCTTAGACCTTTGTACAGGCGGCATGGAGGTACCCCATTGTGACACTTGGTCAAAACATGTGCATTGCAAAGATCCGGTAGTCCAAGTTAATTAGGACAAGGTGCGGGCACTATTAGTATACTATGCATGAGACTTGCAACTTGTAAGATATAATGTACATAACTCATATGCTTTATTACTACCGTTGACAAAATTGTTTCATGTTTTCAAAATAAAAGCTCTAGCACAAATATAGCAATCGATGCTTTCCTCTTTGAAGGACCATTCTTTTATGTTGAGTCAGTTCACCTATCTCTTTCCACCTCAAGAAGCAAACACTTGTGTGAACTGTGCATTGATTCCTACATACTTGCATATTGCACTTGTTATATTACTCTATGTTGACAATATCCATGAGATATACATGTTATAAGTTGAAAGCAACCGCTGAAACTTAATCTTTCTTTGTGTTGCTTCAATACCTTTACTTTGATTTATTGCTTTATGAGTTAACTCTTATGCAAGACTTATTGATGCTTGTCTTGAAGTGCTATTCATGAAAAGTCTTTGCTTTATGATTCATTTGTTAACTCATGTCATTACCATTGTTTTGATCGCTGCATTCATTACATATGTTTACAATATGATCAAGTTTATGATGGCATGTCACTCCAGAAATTATCTTTGTTATCGTTTTACCCGCTCGGGACGAGCGAGAACTAAGCTTGGGGATGCTGATACGTCTCCGACGTATCGATAATTTCTTGTGTTCCATGCCACATTATTGATGATATCTACATGTTTTATGCACACTTTATGTCATATTCGTGCATTTTCCGGAACTAACCTATTAACAAGATGCCGAAGTGCCGGTTCCGTTTTCTGCTGTTTTTGGTTTCGAAATCCTAGTAACGAAATATTCTCGGAATCGGACGAAATCAAGACCCAGGTTCCTATTTTCCCGGAACCATCCAGAACACCCGAGAGCCGCCGGAGGGAAGCCACGGGGGCCCCACACCACACCCGGCGCGGCCGGAGGGGGGCCGCGCCGCCCTATGGTGTGGTGGCCCCGAGCCCCTCCGAGGCTGCCCTTCCGCCTATTTAAAGCCTCCGTCGCGAAAACCCTATTACGAACGACGAAACCCACGGAAACCTTCCGAGCCGCCGCCATCGCGAAGCCAAGATCCGGGCGACAGAGTCTCCGTTCCGGCACCCTGCCGGAGCGGGGAAGTGCCCCGGAAGGCTTCTCCATCGACACCGCTGCCATCTCCACCGCCATCTTCATCACCGCTGCTGCTCCCATGAGGAGGGAGTAGTTCTCCATCGAGGCTCGGGGCTGTACCGGTAGCTATGTGGTTCATCTCTCTCCTATGTGCTTCAATACAATAATCTCATGAGCTGCCTTACATGATTGAGATTCATATGATGATGCTTGTAATCTAGATGTCATTATGCTAGTCAAGTGAGTTTTACTTATGTGATCTCCGGAGACTCCTTGTCCCACGTGTGTAAAGGTGACGAGTGTGTGCACCGTGTGGGTCTCTTAGGCTATATTTCACAGAATACTTATTCACTCGTTGAATGGCATAGTGAGGTGCTTATTTATATCTCTTTATGATTGCAATGTGTTTGTATCACAATTTATCTATGTGCTACTCTAGCAATGTTATTAAAGTAGTTTTATTCCTCCTGCACGTGTGCAAAGGTGACGAGTGTGTGCACCGTGTTAGTACTTGGTTTATGCTATGATCATGATCTCTTGTAGATTGCGAAGTTAACTATTGCTATGATAATATTGATGTGATCTATTCCTCCTACATATGCATGAAGGTGACGAGTGTGCATGCTATGTTAGTACTTGGTTTAGTCTTTTGATCTATCTTACACTAAAGGTTACTAAAATATGAGCATTATTGTGGAGCTTGTTAACTCCGGCATTGAGGGTTCGTGTAATCCTACGCAATGTGTTCATCATCCAACAAGAGTGCAGAGTATGCATTTATCTATTCTGTTATGTGATCAACGTTGAGAGTGTCCACTAGTGAAAGTCTAATCCCTAGGCCTTGTTCCTAAATATCGCTATCGCTGCTTGTTTACTTGTTTTCTTGCGTTACTACTGCTGCGTTACTCTCTGCTGCGTTACTACTGCTTGTTTACTCGTCCTGGGCAAAGCACTTTTCTGGTGCCGTTGCTACTACTTATTCATACCACCTGTATTTCACTATCTCTTCGCCGAACTAGTGCACCTATTAGGTGTGTTGGGGACACAAGAGACTTCTTGCTTTGTGGTTGCGGGGTTGCATGAGAGGGATATCTTTGACCTCTTCCTCCCTGAGATCGATAAACCTTGGGTAATCCACTTAAGGGAAACTTGCTGCTGTTCTACAAACCTCTGCTCTTGGAGGCCCAACACTGTCTACAAGAATAGAAGCTCCCGTAGACATCATGGCCCTCGTGCATTTGGAGTGACTTGTCCTCCACACCGCTCCAACGGAGAGTAGCACTCGCAAGAGTGTGAACTTCGGGCTACATCGTTGTCTCCACGTCACTTCGGTTATTCCTATATCCGAGCTCTTTACTTATGCACTTTACTTTGTGATAGACATCGTGCTTGAAGTTATATATATATATCTTGCTATCACATAAGTTGCTTGTCTTGCTTAGCATAAGTTGTTGGTGCACATAGGTGAACCATTGCTTAGAATAAGTTGTTGGTGCACATAGGTGAACCATAGTTTATAGGCTTTGGGCTTGACAAAGTAAACGCTAGTTTTATTCCGCATTTGTTAAGCCCATCTCGTAAAAGTTTTAAATCGCCTATTCACCCCCCCCTCTAGGCGACATCCATGTCCTTTCAATTGGTATCAGAGCAAGGTCTCTCATTCTTAGGCTTCACCGCCTTGAGAGTAAAGATGTCGGCTAGAGGATTAGTGCACGATAACACTCTTATATTAGATGGCACAAATTATGATGTTTGGAAAATTTGCATGCTTAGTCATTTTCGGGACATTGACCCTCATATGGAGAAAATTGTAGATATAGGTTTTTCTCCTCCTATGGATTCACAAAATCTATCGTTAGAGGATGAGAAAAATTTATATCTCAATTCTCAAGCTTCTTATGTTCTTATGAATGCTTTGAGAGATGTAGGTATTTTTCCATACTTGCCTTTTTGGAGCGCTCATGAATTATGGACAAAGATTCAAGATAAATATGATGTGTCCAATATTATTAAGGATGGTTGTATTGCTTCCACTTCCGGCCGTGATGAGGTATCATCTTCTTCCACTTCACCAATGTGTGGCAAGACACAAGGTAATGATATGGTGAGTGGTGATGAAAATTGCGATGTTGATATTGAGCTTAATATTGATGAGTCTTCATCTCTATCTCATTGCAATGCTTCATCTATGGACATAAACACATATAGCACTATAAATCATCTACATGCTTGTGTTAATAGTCCTTGCATATCATGTGTAAGTTGCTTGAAAAAATCTAATGATGATATGCTTGCATTGTCTTGTGGCCATGATAAAAATGATTTTATTTCCTCTAGTTGTTGTGTGTCTAACAATGTATAGGAAACCAAAGATTCTATTGGTCAAGACAAGATCTTGAAAGGAGCCTCAAGTAACTCCTCATATTTATCTCACGGTCCTCATATATGCCTTATGGCCAAGGGTTCCACGGTACCTCCTACCATGGAACCTAATATGTCTCGTGGTGATAAGGATGAGGATGAATATGAAGAAGAGGATTGGGTTGTCTCTCTACGCGATAAGGGTAAGAGCGTATTCAAGGTTATTTGCAAAGATAAAATTGCTAGCACTCACTTCTTTGAAATCTTGACTACCGCTATTGAGAGCCAAAAACTTATTTGGATGCATGAGAACACCATTGATAAAAAGGGTGCTCTTGAACGAGAGTATGCCAATGATGTAGCATCCCTAAAGAATGATCTTGAAGAAGAACAAGAGACCATAGCCTCTCTTGAAGAGCAACTTGAAACCCTTGAAGTGTCTCAAAATGAAATAGTTTCTAAACTCACTAAGGAAAGAGACCATGCTAAAAGCTCAAGTAAAAATGCTTAAAAAGGAAAATCCCAAAGTTGGTGTTGGTCATGATAAACTTGTTAAGGATCTAGATGATCTAGACAAGGCCCACAAGGTCTTGGAGAGCGAACACTCTATCCTCACCAAGTCCCATGAGCAACTTCAAGCTTCCTATTTAAAAGAGCATGCTATGTTACCCTCTCTTCTTAATATGTCTTGTGATGATGCTTGTGCTACTAACTCTACTTCTTGTGAAGCATCTATCTTGAAGGAGAATGTTGAGCTAAGGGCTCAACTTGAATTGCTAACTAGCAATTATGGGAAATTGGAAGAAAATCATGGAAAGCTTTCTAGCTCCCATGAGGATCTTCTAGCCTCCCATGATAGGCTAAAGTTAGCTCATGAGGCTATCATATCAAAGGCAACACCTTGTGAGCCTCATGTGGATACTAGCACTACTACCCAAAAAGCTATATTGCCATGTGCTAGTCCTAGCAATTCATCCACTCATAGTATTGCTAAATCTTGTGATGAATTATCTTCCTTGCCTTGTTGCTCTAACAATGAAGGTTCTACTTCCTCTAGTACTTGTGTTGTTACTAACCATGTAGAGGAAATCAAAGAGCTCAAGGCCCAAGTCACTTCCTTGAAGACCGACTTAGTAAAGAGTCATGAAGGGAAATGCAAACTTGACACGATGTTAAGTGTGCAACAATCCCCCAATGACAAGAGTGGACTTGGATTCAAATCCAACAACAAGAACAAGTCCAACAACAACAACATGAACAACAAGAAGAAGGGCCAAGTACAAGTCAAAGACCCGACCAAGATTGTTTGCTTCAAGTGCAAAATTGAAGGGCACCATGTTAGATCTTGCCCTTTGAAGAAGAAGCAAAAAGGGAAGCGGCCTCAAGCTCAAACTCATATTCAACCTCAAGTTGAAGAAATTCCACTTCCCAAGAAGAATCAAGCCAATGCTCCCATTGTGGAGAAATCTAGTGAGAAGAAGGAGAAGAAAAGAACTTGCTACATATGCCGTGAGAAGGGCCACATCTCCTCCTTTTGCACTATTGGTACCTCATCCAACTCTATCACCATTGATGATGTTTATTCTCTTCGTAAGGATGAGGGTGGCAATGTGTTTGCCAAATTTGTTGGTGCCCAAAGTGGTGTCAAGAAAAGAACCATTTGGGTTGCCAAGCCTATTGTGACTAACCTCTTAGGACCCAACTTAGTTGGGGACCAACAATCCAAAACTTGATCAATAGGTGCTTGTTGGAGGGCATTGGAGCCTTGGCTACATCATGAAGAATTAAGGGATCTTCATCATTTATATTATCTCAAGCCAAGTCTCTTGGTTATCTTGCTTCTATCATATATTCAATGTTCCTCCTTGCGGTAACATGTGCTCAACTCATTTATATTGAAAGTTACTCGCCCCTTTGCATGTGTTAGTTTTGTTCCTAACATGTGTTTGTATATGTTGTGCTTCCTACTTGCTTTTCTTGAGAAATCAAGTCTATGCATGTTGGGTTGCACACCATGTATTTGTGTTTGTGTTGGAGCCTCTTTGCATCTTGTTGTATCTTATATGGACCTTATGAGCGATTAATGGACAATCCCATTTTGGGGGAGTGATATTCCTTTGGGAATTTCATGATCCTAAACAATGTGTGTACATGAGGAATATCACTTAGAATTGATATTGCGAGATTATCTAGTCGCTATGTGGTATGTCATCTTCATGCGAAATTCAAATTCTAATGTCCATTAATATCTCTACTTGGATCTTATTTGCCTCTTGTGAAAATAAATTCCTTATCACATTATGGGGGAGTAATAAGCTTTGTGCATATTACAAGCCTAGAAAATATGAACATTTGAGGTTGTGTCACATAGAATTGATACCGTAAATTATCTCTCTCCTATGTGGCATGTTTGCTCAAACAAGCTCCAATTTGCTTAGATGGCTTCATTGCTAATATCTTTGTGGATCTTATTTGTGAAAGTTTTTCTTGGCATGGTTTTTCACAACGTGTCCCTCAATACATTTTTGGAAAACCATGTGCTTCAAGTCATACTATTAATTGCTTTGCATGTTGGTAAGAATACTATTAATTGATTTGCATGTTGGTATGAATACTATTAATTGCCTTGCATGTTGGTATGACTAAATGAAGCTATCAAGAAACTATCTTTGCATGATGGTTAACTCTTATATTTTACCATATGCTTTGTTCGTTGTAAATATGATCTTATGTATACTTACAAACTACCACCGGGAAATATTTCCTAATACCTCTTGTCCTAGGACAATTGGTAATCAATTATGAGGTAGATATTTATTGATCATATCTACATTGGCTCTTGTATTTATATTGCCTTATTTATTGCCATGAATTTGTTGTGCTTTGACTCCCATGTGTCTTCCTTGCATCTTATGGATCTAATTTGTCTATTCAAACTTTCTTAGCATTTTTAGTAGATATAGGTAGCGTGATGATCCTAGTTTTTTGTATTTTGTATCCATATTCTAAATCCTAGATAATGCACAAATCTTGGGGGAGCTCTCCTATATTTGTTATAATGCTTAAACTTCTCTTGATCTTTATCAAAAAATTGGTTTTGGGAGACATAAATTTTCTTTTTGGTACTTTGTGCCATCATAAAAAGTGTCGAGGGTTTGGTTTATTTGTTGGAACCTTGCTCTCTTGGGTGTTGGTTATCTCATTCCTTTGTGCTTAGGTTTAATTAGCTTCTTATAATGAGATAAGACTTTGGAGTCAATCTTGTGTTGATTTGATTTTTTGATATAATTTGGACAACCATTGTCTCTTGGTTTATTTGGTGTTTTGTCCAAATTGTATCTTCCTTTGGTTCTTGAAAGTATTGTGCATGCATATTTAATATATGTATATCTTATGGCATGTGTCACTTTCTTTGATCCAATATATAGGGTAAACTCCATCAAATCCTAATTTGACTAAGATGTGCATGAAATTCAATTTCATATCTATATGCACATAGAATTGTGGAGTTTGTCCTATATGTTGTAGTGTGTCTAACTATTTCGGACCCAATTAGTTTGAGGACCATTTTGTACTTACCTTTGTGTTAGGTACAATGGATATGCATTGAATGCTTGTCTCACTCTTGGAAAGAAGTGGTGACTCAATGGTAACTTGAGGCAAGCTAGGATGATCAACGAACACATATCTACTACATCCACACCAATGCTATCTTGGTAACAAGTATCTTCTCATGCATACTTTTCTTGTATCCAACCTTATGGTTGCATCTTGGCATGAATCTCTTGATTTGCAAATGTTGTGCTTCTTGCAAAAGTCTTTATGAAACCTCTTTATTGTGAATGTGAGTAATTTGAGATGAGTGCATTTGTTGGGAAGTGTTTTAAATCATGCTCATGATTCATCCATCCCAACTATGCCTATCTAGCAATTTTGTTGCATATCAATTCCTCAAGGCTCTCACATGTGCAATATAGATGAAAGTGCAAATTTAGTTACTTCTTTTGGTATCCCCGTTTGTGATACTTGTTGCCTTTCTCAAATGCATCCCAACTATCTTCTATCCCTTGTTGATATTTCTGATGTATTTTAGTTGTTTGTGGTTGAAGTTTATGAATGTACAATAAGATAAAATTGAGCCTTTGGCCATGCTATTAAGCAAAAATTCTTATTGGTATATTGCATGACTTCGTCTTGGATATCATACTATTTTTCTTGCGTATCTATTTTATGTGTGCATGTTTCTTTGTGGATAAATATCTTTGTGATATTGCCCACTTAGAGAAACTTATACACATAAGAGATGATACATCTCCTTTTGATATCTTATTTATTTATTGCGTGTTGATTGGTCATGCTAAGCAATATAATTCATTGAAGACTTTGATGATGCTTTTTGCTCATCCTTGTAATAGTCTTATAATATGCTTTATCATGTCTTTCACATATCCTCTTGGTTGAGCCTTTTTATTATGGTGCCTCTTACTTGTTGCTCAACTGTTTGTTTGTTGCAAGTGTTTAGCTTACTTTTCTATCTATGATCTATTACAAATGTTTGTGTTTTAAATGAAGGAGTGAGGATTCCATGTTATGCATATTGTATTCAAATGCAACATTTTATTTTATGCATGTACATTGGGGAGCTTCCTCATTTGATTTAGAACACTATCTTGTGGTGATCATTAGAGTTTGATTCACTTGGTATCTTTTGTTTTTGAATGATATTATGGGAGTGATGATTCCATGTTTGTGCACTTTATACTCCAATGCAAATTGTCTAGTTTTGTGCACAAACCTTGGGGAGCTTCCTCATATTATTTAGAGCAATCTTCTTGATCTTATCATAATATCTATCTTTCTTTTGGTATCCTCTTTGTGGTTCATTTGGTTGCTTGCTTCATTTGTTGAAGCTTCTAGACTTTGTTATCTTTTTGCAATCTTTGATCCTATCTATAGTGTGATTCCTTTCGAATATTCGTCATTGGATATGTGCATTTGATTCCACTCAAATTATGAGAAATGCACACGCTATGGAGGAACTCTCACTATATTGGCCTTCTAAATTTTTCACCCATTTCGGCAATTGGTGCCAATGGGGGAGAAGTTTGGAGGGTTTAAGGGAATTTGGTTATGTCTTTGCTTTGTGCTTAAGCATGTGCCTTTATTGCATTGCATCTTGTTGCTTTGCATAGTTGAATATTTAGAGGAAACTCCACTAGGCTTTGAATGCCAATATATGCAATGAAAGTCAAGATCATTCACACATGCATATATTATGGGGTAGTTTGCTCTATATATTCAACTTATTTGTTACTTAAATTCCTTATATAAACCCTCTCAAAGAGATTGTCATCAATTACCAAAATGGGGGAGATTGAAAGTGCATGGAGCCCCCATGTGTGGTTTTGGTAATTAATGACAATCCCTATGGACTAATGTTTGCATTGAGTTATATTTGTAGGAGTTGTCCATTGGCAATTTTTGAACCATATGTTGGCTTCAAGGTTGCAATAAGAAGAAATTGATGAAGGATATCAAGTGTCAAGTATGTCTTGAAGATGAAAATGAAGTGAGCCCTCAAGTTACTTCAAGACATCAACATGATGAAGAATGAAGAAATGAAGTGCAAGTTCAAGATGAGCCAACTCGAAGAGTTCATAAGCTTGAAGCTTACCATGGAGAAATGATGTGCAAGTTCAAGATGAGCCATCTCGAAGAGATCCTTTGCTTGAGTCTTGCCATCCATATGGTGATCATGGATATGTGAAGATGCACCGAAGAAGAAGCTCTCCCATGGTGGATTATGGGGGAGCAATCCACATGGTGGTCATGGTTATGTGAAGATGCGCCGAAGAAGTAGCTCTCCCATGGTGGTTTATGGGGGAGCAATCTACAAGACTTCGTCAAGCAAGCACAAGCAAGAAAGGCGTTCCATCTTGTTGAGGTCAAGATCGTCATCATCAAGCTCAAGTGGAATGCGCAAGTATAAGGTTTGCTCTTGATAGGGTTTCTTTCTCACCGGTCTCATAGTGTAGTTGGAGACCGGTTTATAGTTTAGTTGCCGTACTATCAAGAGGGCTCTCGAGTGAGTAACTCGATCGTATCGTTCGGAGAGAGCTCAAACCTTTGCATCCTTGCATCATATTTCTTGGTTGTTATTTGGACCTTATCCATGTGATTTTTTAGAGCTTGTGCTTATTCCCATGACAAGCTCTAATTCATCGAAAACGGATTTTGCATAGATCACTTGTTGCGTTTTCGAGTTTGGTTCATCATCTTTCTTGGTTATTATTTGGATCTTATCCATGTGATGATTTATATCTTGTGCTTATTCTCATGACAAGCTCTAGTTCATCAAGAATGGTTTTTGCACGGGCAACTTGTTGCATTTTCAAGATTGGAGGTTTTACCGGTATGTCTTTTTTAGATAGGTCAAACCTTTCATCATTTGTTTCTATCCTCCCTTGTTGTACTATGATGGTTTCCTGCATGATCTTGTAGAGCTTGTTCCTAGCTTTAAAACAAGCCCAAGATCATCAAAATCGGAGTCCGGATGCTAAAGTTATGCCCGTTTCAGTTAGATGTTTCTGCCAGTTTTCAGGGGGGTGGATATTCCGGCCCAAGTTTGGGGCGGATAATCCGGCCCCCCGGAAAAATCCGGTTTTGGGACAAATCCGGGCAAATATCCGGCCAAATGTCCGGCCCCCATCCTGAGAGCAGTTTTCTCATGTCCTTAGCCGTTTTTTGGGCCCCGGATATTTTGCAAATATCCGGCCCGGAAAATCCGGCCTGAGCACACCCAAACGGTCATATTTCGATGGAGGGGGTATTTAAGCCCCCCTTCTTCCTCCTTGGGCAGCTACCTCTTCCCCCAAGTGCTCTCCACCATTGTTGACCTTGAAAGCTTCCCTTTCCCTCTACTCCTCCTATGCTTCTTGAATCTTTTTGAGGGAAAAGGAAGAGGAGATCTAGATCTACATTCCTACCAATCAAATCCCTCTCTTTGTGAGGGGAATCCACTAGATCTAGATCTTGGAGAAATTTGGTGTTCCTCCTCTTATTTGTTCTTCCTCTCTTATTCCCCCAATAGCTTTTGTAGCTTTGTTGGAATTTGAGAGAGAAGGACTTGAGCATCTTTGTGGTGTTCTTGCCATTGCATTTGGTGCATCGGTTTGAGTTCTCCACGGTGATTCGTGGAGGTGAAAGCAAGAAGGTTGTTACTCTTGGGTTCTTGGAACCCTAGACAGATTCTAGGCCTTTGTGGCATCTTAGTGGTGTTCTTGGGGACTCCAATTAAGTTGTGGAGAATCTTCAAGGGTAAGGCCTTTGTGGCATCTTAGTGGTGTTCTTGGGGACTCCAATTAAGTTGTGGAGAATCTTCAAGGGCAAGGCCTTTGTGGCATCTTAGTGGTGTTCTTGGGGACTCCAATTAAGTTGTGGAGAATCTTCAAGGGCAAGGCCTTTGTGGCAATTTATTGGGAGCCTCCAATTAAGTTGTGGAGATAGCCCCAAGCTTTGTGCGGGTTCGGTGACCTTCCTAAGGTCCCATAGTGGATCGAGGACATCCCTTTTGGTGGGAATTCTCGAGGAGAATACGGTGGCCCTCGTGCATTTGGAGTGACTTGTCCTCCACACCGCTCCAACGGAGAGTAGCACTCGCAAGAGTGTGAACTTCGGGCTACATCGTTGTCTCCACGTCACTTCGGTTATTCCTATACCCGAGCTCTTTACTTATGCACTTTACTTTGTGATAGCCATCGTGCTTGAAGTTATATATATATCTTGCTATCACATAAGTTGCTTGTCTTGCTTAGCATAAGTTGTTGGTGCACATAGGTGAACCATTGCTTAGAATAAGTTGTTGGTGCACATAGGTGAACCATAGTTTATAGGCTTTGGGCTTGACAAAGTAAACGCTAGTTTTATTCCGCATTTGTTAAGCCCATCTCGTAAAAGTTTTAAATCGCCTATTCACCCCCCCCTTTAGGCGACATCCGTGTCCTTTCAGCGGCATGGGCGGACGGCAACGGGGCGGACGGGTCGCTGGGCACGGCGGCCGTGGTACACGGGAGAGAGATGGAGATTGGGAAGAAAACACGATGCGGGAGAAGATAAGGCTGGGTCCCACGGAACACGCGTCGTAAGGAGGAACGGAGCGCTGATCCCCCGGGGGTTCGGCAGCGTTTTCCTTCTCCAAAAGTTGGAACGTATGGGCTTAGGACGCATCAGGAGTTTCCAAAACGCTTGAAAGCGACGTTATAAGGGCCCAATGAAACTTTGAGTTACTAGTTCGTATATTCCTCCTCGTGTTTCCCCTCGATTAGTTTGATGTCTTCATGATCATATTCCTCCACATGGGACCACCGCCACGACTCTCAGAGAAAGACCAACATTGCACCACATTGCTGGCAGTCAATGGTGCTCCGACGGATCCAAGAGACCCGACCTATGGGCTATGGCATTGCCTCAATCCCATTGATTCATAACGCGGATCGAGCAAACATTGCACCTAAGATGTAGACTCGGAATGGTCTTATGCCTTTGAAAACATGTTTGTCTCAACCCCATGACAATGGTGATCCTAGAGCAACTTAACAAACGTGTCGTCACATATAGTTAAGTAATCCACCGTACGCAGTGCAGTAAGAAACTAGGCATGTTAATCACAAACTTCTGGAGAGGTTATTAATTGGACAAGTTAAAGATGGACTGCAGTGAGCAGCACTGAAACAGTTACAGGTTCGCTACTTGTACCTACTGAAATGCCCTCGCATGTCTCTGCAAGTATCCATGTCCGAATATAGTGCCGTGATTAAGTAATCCCAGTCATGTGCCCAGGATATATATCCACATGTTAAAAACATCAACACAACAGAGCTACTTAAGCTGAAGTTTTCCATATTAAGCGAGCATAAGTTGGATCAGAGTTGACAGGCCAATAAGGCATAATACTAGACCATTCGGAAAATGGCACATAAAGCCAACAATCTACTACATTAGGTAACGTATGTTTCATGCAGCTAATGCACAAAAGGTGCTTACAAAGTAGAACACTAATAGCAGAATCCATCCTGAGCCATCTAGCGCACCAAAGCTGGAACCTCACCATAGTATGGCACATAGAATAGACTGCGGTACAGTTCAGTGAACTTTTTTGGAATCTTTACAAACCGCGAGCGTTTTCCAGTACTGATGCTAACTGAGATGATCTTATCAGCTTTCTTGTATTCAAGGATGACTAGCTCCCTCTCCATGTCAAAAGCAAGGATGTCATAATCGAAATGCCAATATCCTTCAGTATTGATGCTGAGCAAATTGTCCCTCCCGAATGCATCGGTCATCCTTACACGATGCTTCACTACCCACTTGTCAGAGCCTTCCAAACTCCAAATTCTCACTACGCAGCCATCCATTTCTTGTTTCGCATAGCATAAGACACTTGATGCTTGGCAAAGGCACCCATCACAACAGTTAAACATGTCATTTGCAAACCCTGGCAGCTGAATGATCCTACTATTGAGCCCTTGCACACTTGTGTCAGGTGCGTCGAGCGCTAGAACTTCATGGAGCCATAAGTGCTTCACATATAACACACCATTTACGAAGAGTGCATCACCAACAAATGCATGTTCAGTTTCCCAAAGACAACCAGACCACGAGGAGTCTTCGGAGAAAAATACCTCAACTTCAGTCGTGGTCCCAATATGGGGGGTCAAGTGCGGGATCGACTGGAATTTGAAGACATAGAAGTGCTGAGACCATAATGGATCGAAGCACAACCTGAGATCAGTACTGCAAATAGGAGGTCCAGGTTCAGTATTTGGAAGTGCCATCCACTATTGAGTTGCTGGATTGCACACAATGGCATTGGAAATTTCTACACGCTTATAACCTCCTCCCTGATAACAAAGAAGTAGGCCATTGCTGCAATCTTCAAGGCTTGAGTTCTTATAACGTAGTGGCACAAAGTTAAGTCTCGTGTCAATTTTAATGCCCTTTCCAGGAAGACTGGCGAGATGGATGGAAGTGCCAAGAGACCAGGGAAGTCTGACAGGCTCACGTTGTCGGTACAAGAGGCCGGCAGGAGTTCGTGGGAGCTTCTGGCGGTAATACGGATGAGAGGAGAAGGCAAGCCAAGACTTGCAGACACATTTGAAGCGGCAAACCGACTTCAGTGGCAGTCGAGACAGGATGTCCACCACCAGCTCATCAGGTAGTACAGATGTGGACATCCCCTGCTGGGGTTTTCTATCTCGTTTGAGCCAACCTAGCATCTGAAATTATCTGCATCGAAAGAGAAGGAAAAATATCATAAGAAAACCGAGAAAAAATAAACTACACGTGTTGTGTAAATGCCATTTGAACTAAAAACTTAAGGAAAGTCCCGCCCCTCAAAAAATAACAAATGCACATTCTTGTTGGTCCCCACCCATTCTTTTGTGGTTCACATCAGAATTAGCAAATGTGTGGCCCTTAAAACAGGAGAATCATGTACATAAAAAGACAGATTTTATATTCCTAGGCTGTCTACGAAACTGTCATTTCTATAACAAAAGAATATCACACATCATTAAAACCAGAGTTCTATGTTTGTAGACATAAAGTTTTTCTCCGCAGTATGCAGGAGAACAACACGTGATTAATTAACAATACAGGGAACGGCCAACTCCAAAAATATGAGCCGCCTGAACTGAAAACAAGCGCAAGTCTACGACTGAAAGCAAAGTGACTTAACTGAAACTATTAATTCTAAGTACCTGCTGTAGCCAATACAAAACGAACGCCATTTGCAGACTTCCATTGAGATGAATCCGTCAAGGATTACGAGTCGCTGAGTCGCAACTTGTCGCTGGGGTACCAACTCACAGACTAGTCTCAACTAGTGCTAGACTTATCGACATGTAGTCGTGTTGTAACTACTAAAAAAATATTAAGTAAATACGCTACTAATAGTAGTATACTACAGTATATTTATGGCATAGGGGAGTGGCGAGCAACCTGATACTGTGAAAATTGCATCCAGTGGGCAGGGCCTCCACTTCTGTGACGGCATAGGCAAGCGGCTGCCAGGTGAGATGCGGCACAAGGGGATGGGCATCCAGAGGAAAGGCGGCTGGGTGGGAGGGGTCTGTTTCGATCTTGAGGGGTTGGGTTTCACGGGCAGGCCTTTTTGTCCCAGCCCAGAACTAGTCGCTCCACTCAAAAACAGAGACGAGTCGTGATTTGCCGTCAACTTGTCGACCGACAACTTCAACTAGTCGTGTCACTCTAGGTTGTCGACAGTGAGGTTGCGACAGGCCGACAAGTCGCGCGACAAGCCACGACAAGTCGAGCGACTCATAATCCGGTAGATTAAAACATCCATAAAGTTGCACACAATTTAAAATAAAACATGCATGTAACTAACCAGTTTCAGTTATTTCTTTTTATATATACACGGCCAGGTATATACAAGGACAGATTTTGATATTCCTCTCTTGTCTAAGAATTTTTCCTTCTAATCTAAGTACAAAGAATAGCACACATCAGTAAACCAGTCTCCCTTTTTTACTGTTTATCGTGGGTCTAAATCAGCTTTTCTCTTCCATTAAGATATATAATCAACATTCAAGATAGCATTAGACGCTCCCTGGAAAAAAAAGCATATACGGTGATTAAAGAGTCAACTCTCCGCTGCAGGTATACACTGCCCCTGAGACCTGATGGTTGTTGGCACAATACTACAAGGCGTCTTCAGGCCGGATCCCGGGTGATGTCCTGCTCGCTACTCGCCATACCCAGATTACCAGGCTACGACTACACGCATTTGCATTCCCAGCTTTTGCTGATGCGGCTGCTGCTACTCACCCGCGAATTCGATAGAGAATTCGATAGGGTCAACGAGGGCCAGATCGAGCAGGGTAGACCTAAATACCTAATCTCCGATTCTGAAGAACTAGATCCAGAAGCGACAATGTTCCGAAGCAAGGAGTACCTGGATCCGCAGTGCAGGATCGCCGCCGCTACGCCGCCACGGCTGGATGGGAGCGAGCACTAGCGTCTGCTCTGTGCGTGGTGAGAGTGGGCAGTCGCTGTTGGGGGTAGAAATGGGTGGACCGTTGTTGGGCCAGCACGCACGGTAATAACCGTTGTTTACCTTATATTTTTATGAAAAAAGGGGATTGATACTTGAGGTGATTATGATTGGTGTTTCCTGTGTGGCTTTGAAACTCCGACCAAATTACCGATCAATCTGATTATCCACCTTTTATTTCTATTTCCCTTTATTTTGTACAGAGCAGGGCATGGCGTCGGCTACATTGCTGAAAAATACTAAAGCCTGAACGTTCTTAGTACATGAGTTTCCAGGTGCAGTTGCGTAGCTATTTCTGGAAGATGACAAAACGGTGCTGCTAAGC
Organism: Lolium rigidum; assembly: GCF_022539505.1. Classification (NCBI taxonomy): domain Eukaryota; kingdom Viridiplantae; phylum Streptophyta; class Magnoliopsida; order Poales; family Poaceae; genus Lolium; species Lolium rigidum. The sequence continues at coordinate 402,159,776 of NC_061510.1, read as the reverse complement.
AGGACGAAGAGTAAATTATCCACGCATCCAGGTACATGTGCCAGTTCAATCTATTCTAGTACTACCTCTATCCATCAATAGATGTTTTAGATTTATTAAAATTTAGATAAACGTAGACACTATCCATTTATGGACAGGGGAGTAAGAAGAGAACATGCCACTGCCCAACAACCAAGAAACAACGGAAAATGAAGCGCGACAAGTTTACAAGAGTTACCAGCCGCTAGACAGAATACACACAAGGAACACACTGTCTCACATGTCCTTGTACCAAATGTTACTCCAGGATGTTTATGATCATATAAACAAGACAGAGATATCTACTTCTGAGTTTTGCAGCAAAGCAAGATAAATTAGTTTCATCATAATTGATGTCCGAGCGGGGGCTGACGCGGATGCGCAGTGGCAAGCGCAGCAATGGCGACGGGTTTCGTCTTTCTAATCCACAATTATTATCAATCGGTCCATTTTATCTAACTGTAGAAATCTCTGGTACCTTGACATCTCGTCCAACAATTTCACTGGTGGCCTCCCTGGCTTTCTGGGGAATCTTTCAAATCAGTTGGAAACTTTCTGATGTTGTTACTAGGTTGACAGCGAGCTCCGATCGGAGAGGGGCCAGTGATGGCGTCGCCCCCAAGCAACCTTGCGCCACCCTCAAGCAACCTTGCGCCGCCTCCCTGCAACCTAGCGCCGCCGGCGACCACCTCCCTCAACCTACCTCTCCCGCGGCAAACTCTTCCCGTCCCTAATCCACACTTCTTCAAAGAATCGCGGCCTCTAGTTGAGCGCGCAGCGATCCTTCGATTTGTTCGTGATGGTTTCATCGTTCGTACTCCTGGGATTGCGATCTGGGACTCCTCGGTTTCGCGTTTCTACGATTTGAATCGTAATTTCATCGCTGAATCTGATCACAACGTTTCTGTTCTTTCGAATGGAACAAAGCGGGAGATTGGCGGTTTTCAAATCTTGTTCGGCCCGAGAATCGGATGTGGGTTGGAACGAATTTTTTTGGGTCGAGCCCAACGTTCTCACTCGTCTAATATTCGTAGATGCGAATGGATCGTCGCGACCTGGATCTGGAGCTCTCCCAATTCCCTCAATGGCGTCCTCTGCTGGGCCTCAGCCCAACACTGTTCATCGATCCCCACTTTTAGCCTGCACTGCGGAGAGGGTCCGGTAAACCCTAATTCATTTAGCACCGGAGCTGTTGTTTTCGTCGCATCGCCTCCATCTCCCAGATCTGATCTCCCTCAATCACGTCCTCCCCGTCGCTGGTCCGGGACGACCACCGGCGACAACAGATCGTTCGCTCAGATCGCCGCCCTGCCGCGGATGGATCGGAGATTTGGAGGCCCGCGCAGATCTCCTCCAAGGAGAAACAATTACTTCGGCTACCGACCAAGGGTTGGATCTGACGCCGATCGAAGAGACGAGCAGCGCCGTTGGGAAGACGAGCGCCACCGTGATGAAGACTGGCGCCGCGAAGACGAGAATCGACGTCGTGAAGAGGAGCGACGACATGCAGATCAAGAGCGCCTTCGATTTGAAGAGCGCATAATACTTGATGAGCGCAGACGCCTTGATGAAGAGCGTCAACGCGAAGCAACCCGTATTTCGGAGAGGGTCGCGCGTGAGCGAGCCCTTGCTGAGAGGACTCGCAAGGAAGATGATCTGCGTGCTCGAGATCGATGGGCACATCGTTCGGAGATGGTCCCTGGTGCCACCTCCAACATCAACTCCGCTCGATCTGCTGATGTAAGTCCTGTAGCTCCCTCCTTGCCGTCATCTAACACTGTTGCTGTAGACGTGCTTGTGGCTAGCTCTCAGTTGCACCCTCAATCTAGATCTGCTGTAGTTGCTGATAGTTCCCAGTCGCTAGTTTCTCTACCGGAACCGGTGGGGTCCTCTGTACCACCACCAGTTCCTGCCTCCATCACTGCTATGAACAGAAGGGTCGAGATTCCTCTCAGAAATCTCTCTTGTTTTAATTGCAATGGTGATCATCATATTTCTGTTTGTCAAGAGAATGATCCGTGGGATTACAATGCCCCTTTCTTTGGTAGTGAGGAGTTTGGTTCTGGTTTCTACTCTATCCCAGTTCCTGAGGAGGATAATTACCCAGTAGAGCAACTCAATTGTGCTCATATTACTGTTGAAAAAGGTGAAGTAAACTGCAGAAATATTGAGCATGAGTTTAATGTTTGGGCTGAGTCAATGAAAATCAATTGGCATTTCTTTGCTAAAGAAGTTTCTGCTACTGAGTTTAGAACAAGATTTCCTTCTGCCAAGACTATTGAAGAGCTGGCCCATTTTGGGAAATTATTGATGAGGATAGTGCCTGGTGCAATCATCAGTTTGGAGAAATGGGCTGGTGACATTGAGCCAATTTCCATCATGCAGGAGGCCTGGTTCAGGATTAAAGGCATTCCTATGAAATTCAGGAACAAATCCACAATGTATTATGCTGCCAGTCTTGTAGGCAAACCTCTTGCACTTGACAAAAACTATCTCAGGCATTTTGCCTTCGTGAGGGTGAAGATTGGTAGTCAAGATTTGGCTTTGGTGCCCAATTCCAGAATTGGAGAAATAAAGAAAGGATTCTATGAATTTCAATACTATAGAGAATTGTTTGACCCTTCCTCTAATGCTGGCAACAAGACTGTTGTCCCTGTTGATACACAAGGTGATGGAGGTGACCAGGGTACTCCAAAAAGACAGAGAATGGGCATGCAGGATTCTGATGCTGGTTCCCAATCTGCCCCCCCCCGCCCCCTAAAGTCTCTGGAAATTATAATGGGTCACATAGGCATGCTGCTTTGCAAGCTTCTCCTCTACCAAGGAAGGACACTGGTAAGAGGAAGCTGTTTGAAATGGAGCTCCCCTGCAATCCTGATGAGAACTTGGTCTCTCCCTCATGTGCCCCTGTCATACCCTCTTCTCTGTCAGAAGTTCACAAGGAGGTGGTTGATGCTCTTGCATCTCTTCCATCTCAATCAACAGACAGTTCTTCCTCACAGAAAGCTGCTGATTCCTATAAGCAGTTCCTTACTTCTTTGGCAAGATCCAACAGTGACAAAGCCTTCACAATCCAGAAGGAATACAAGAACCTCCATGATCCAATTGTTGAAAATGTTAATGAGGAAAATGGTCCTTCTGATGAATTGGTTGATTATGATAGCAGTGATAATTCACAGGCCTCTGATACTCCATATCTGACACAAGGACAGGGGATTCTTGCCTTAGTTGCTCCCTCTCTTAGATCTGAAAGCACTGCTGTTGTTATTCATGTTGATGGCTCGCAGCCTGAACCTGATTCACAAGAAGACCCCCTTTCACAGGTTGATAACCCAAGTATTGATAATGAAATTCCAGGTGCTGGCAACCCTCTCTCTTCTGGTGGAGACCAACAACAGCCTGCTCCCAGGATGAGCTCCAGAATTGGATCCATGGGCACTCAAAATTCAAGGATTGGTACTAGAGCCATGGGGAATACTGAAGCCAGCAATATCCCAGGTACAAACTTAAATACTCACAATTCTTTTGCCTTGTTAGATGATGAGGAAATTTTAGCTAGAGCTCTTGAAATGGGTGTTAGTCCTGCTTCCTTTTCTCTTGAAAATATTAGCTATTTGAAAGATTTGGAAATTGCTAGACATAACATGGCTGTTGTGCAAAATTCTTCTGTGAATACCAATGATGATGATTCAAATCAAATCCTACTACTGGGACTTGGTGAGGAGCAGAGTGAAAGTGACAGAGATGTGGGAGAGGATGATTTCACTCCTGTTTTGTCCAGAAGGAAAAAGAAAGCCAAGAAGTCTGCTTGTAAGATTGGGAGGAGTGGATCACAGTCAAAATCAGGTGATGCCACTTTGGGAGCACAATCAAAATCATGTGCTGCCCAGGTGAAAGCAAACAATGACCACCCTTTGAGTGGCATTGTAGCTGGATCCAGGAGAAGGAAAAAAAATCCAAAATATCTATGATAGGTGCTTCCTTGAATTACAGAGGTGTTGGAAAAAAAGGGATGAGTGTCTTCTTGGCAGATTTGATAAAAGAGCAACAGCTGGATTTCATTGGTCTTCAGGAAACTATCAAAAAAGATTACTCTTCTTCTTTTCTCAGAAGAATTGACCCTGGAGGGGATTTTGATTGGAAGTGGATTAGTTCAGTTGGCAGGAGTGGGGGTATCCTGGGTGGTTTTCGACTATCCAGGTTTACCATTTGTGATACTTCTGTTGGAAAATTTCATATCAAAGTCACCTTGCTTGACCTTAAATTAAATGTTAAATGGTGTTTGATTATCATCTATGGAGCTGCTCAGGCCTCTGATAAAGAGGAATTTCTGGTGGAGCTTGGTAACATTTGTAGTAATCAAACTCTACCAATTTTGGTTGGAGGTGATTTAAATCTTATGAGGTTTTCCAATGAGAAAAATAAGCCCATGTCTCATAATAAATGGTCAGATATTTTCAATTCCATCATTAATACCTGTGCCTTGAGAGAGATTCATATGGCTGGTGGTCAGTATACTTGGTCCAATAATCATTGTGATCCCACTTTGGAAAAGTTAGACAGATTTCTGATGAGTAGATCTTGGGAAGATCTTTTTCCCCTTGTAACAGTCCACAAATTGGTGAGAGATGTGTCTGACCATAATCCTCTAATTCTTGACACTCTTGATATTATGGTGAAGAAAAGGGATTTCAGATTTGAAAAAAGATGGCTCAAAGAGGACAATTTCCTTGATAGAGTTAAAAGATGTTGGGACCAACAAGTGTTTGCCAAGGACGGCTTGGACAGACTAATGAAGAAATTAAAGAATGTCAAGAAAACTTTGAAGGGTTGGGGAGCTAACCTGAGAGGTGCTGATATTAAAAAGAAAAAATATATTTCCACTGAATTGAAAGAACTTGAGGAGCTGGAAGAGATTGACCCCTTATCTCCATTACAAAGGGAAAGGAGAAGTTTGCTTCAGCAAGAAATGCTGAAAGTATTGGATAATGAAGAGTCCTTCTGGAGACAAAGATCAAGAGAGAACTGGCTCCTTCATGGTGACAGCAACTCTGCTTTCTTCCACAGAGCTGCCAACGGTTGTAAAAGAAAAAGAACTATTTTCTCCTTGAAAAAAGGTGATACAATTGTTCAAGGTGATGCTGCTTTGTTGGAGCATGCTACTGCCTTCTACAAAGATTTGTTTGGTCCAGTGATTGATTCTGAGATTAGATTAAGAGAGGATGTCTGGACAGAAGAAGAAAAAAATCAATACTTTGGATTCTGCTGAGTTGGATAAACGTTTTACATTGGAAGAGATCAAAGATGTTATTGATCACATGGAGAAAAACAAGGCAGCTGGCCCTGATGGCTTTCCTATTGAATTTTATCAACATTGCTGGGAAATTATTAAATTTGATATCCTGCATGTCTTCAATGACTTGTTTGAACATAAAATTGACCTGGATAGAATCAACTATGGGGTTATCACCCTAATTCCCAAGTCTGCTGATGCTGATATCATTCAAAAGTTTAGGCCTATTTGTTTGCTGCAAGTCTTCTTCAAGATAGTGACAAAAACTTTGACTGTTAGAACATCTCCTGTGATGAGTAAGCTTCTACTTCCATGCCAGACTGATTTCATCAAAGGAAGATATATCTCAGATGGTGTAATGTTGCTTCAGGAAATTCTGAGAGAAGATAAAGTCAGAAAAAACAGGGTGTGGTTCTAAAAATTGACTTTGAAAAAGCTTATGACAAAGTAAACTGGGGATTCCTGTTTGATTGCTGTAAGCAGAAAGGTTTCAATAATAATTGGCTAAAGTGGATCAAGAATTCAGTTGCTGGTGGGACCCTCAGTGTCAAAGTTAATGACAAAGTGGGCCCATATTTTACTAGCCATAAGGGAGTGAGGCAAGGTGATCCTTTTGCCCCCTTCCTATTTAATATGGCTGCTAACAGTTTGGCTAAAATGGTTCATCTGGCTCAAAGCAATGGGCTGATTACAGGCTTGGCTGATAATCTGATACAGAATGGGGTTGCAATCCTTCAATATGCTGATGACACCATTTTACTGCTGCAAGATGATGTCCAGCAAGCAGTCAATCTGAAACTCCTGCTTTATATTTTTGAATCCATGTCTGGATTCAAAATTAACTTTGAAAAAAGTGAAGCTATGATGATTTTGGATGATGATACAAAGCAGAATTTCTATGCTGAGTTGTTCAATTGTCAGAAGGGCAGTTGGCCCATCAAATATCTGGGGACTCCTGTCTGTGCTAGAAGAGCCTCAGTATCTGACATGAGATTCCTGGGAGAAAAAACTAAGAAGAAAATGTGTGGCTGGATTGGTAATTCTATGTCCATTGGGGGGAGGCTGATTAAGATAGATGCCTGTCTAGCTAGCACTGCAGTTTATCAGATGTCTCTGAGGCTTTTGCACAAGACAAATATAGAACAAATTAATAAACCTATTCGATCTTTCTTTTGGGCTGGTAGTGCTGATAAAAGAAAATACCATTTTGTGAAATGGAGATGGATCTGTAAACCAAAACAAAAAGGTGGCTTGGGAGTTGAAGATTTGGCCAAATTTAACATTAGTCTGATGTGTAAGTGGTGGTGGAAACTGGAACATGACACTGGCCCTTGGCAGGATTTCATGAGATGAAATATCTAAGAGGAAAAGGCATCTATTATGCAAAAAACAGACCTGGAGATTCTCCACTTTGGTCTGATATGTTGAAAGTTAGAGATTTATACCTCTGTGGTAGAAGAATGAGAGTTGGGAATGGATTGCTGACTAGCTTTTGGGGAGATTCTTGGTGTAGTACAAGTCCCCTCAAGGATATGTTTCCTGTGTTGTTTGATATCTGTAATGAGCAGAATATCACTGTGGCTGAGGCTGCTGCTATGGGCTGGAGATTCTCATACAGAAGGTGGCTGACTCCTGATCTCATCATCCAAGAGGCTGGATTGCTTCAACTGATGAATCAAACAAACTTGTCCCAGGAAATTGATTATCCCAGATGGAAATGGACAAAAAATGGTAGCTTTACTGTGAAATCTGTGTACAAACAGATATGTGGGAGTGGTAGAGACAGATCCTTTAAACATCTTTGGAAAAGCAAAATTCCTCTAAAAATCAAAATCTGGCTCTGGCTAATTTGGCATAATGCTATTGCTACCAAGGACAACTTCCTCAAGCGTAATTGGTCTGGAAACCCCAATTGCCAATTTTGCAATGAACAGGAAATCATCAATCATCTCTTCTTTGGCTGTTCTGCAGCCAAATTTGTTTGGAGTGCAGTTGCTACTGCTGTCAACTCTCCCACTCGTCCTGGGAGCTTTTCACAGTTTTTTTGGTGGTTTCCCCAATTTGTTCCTGTCAGCCGTAACACTCAAATAGCTGGCTTAGCAGCTATCTGCTGGGCCATCTGGAAGACTAGAAATAAAGCTTGTTTTGAAAACAAGATAATTAGCTCTCCCTTTGACTTAATCAGCTACGCTGCTGTGTTTATGAATTACTGGTCAGGTTTACATGGAGAACAAGATGCCTCAGAACTTCGCGCTGGTGCTGATGGGCTCATGCGCATGGCTGCGGCGGCTGGAACAAGATCTTCTGGAGACGATGGACATGGCGGTCTTCTACGGCTGGAGAATAAAAAACCTGATGATGCAAATGATGGCGCTGCTTCCTGATGTCTGCTGATCTCTTTGAGTTGTCCTCTTGACAGTTGTTAGTCTTGCTCTTGCGGATGCGGTTGCGGTTCCTAAAAACTTCCCTTGGCTGTAGGCAGGGGTTCATGTCCTTTTTTAGAGTAAACTTGCTTTTGGTTCTGTAATAATTGCCCCTGAACGCTAGCATTAGGCGGCGAGCCTTCCGCTTTGCTTTCTTTTTCATGAACATCGATGTATTTTCGTTATCTTCCCTGATAATGGAAATTCGATCCCCGGTGGATCGTTTGGGAAAAAAAATCATAATTGATGTCCCTAGCCAGAACACCAAATGACTAAATTCAGCTTATCATAGTCGCCGTTTCATGCGGATTTGAAACTCCATGATATGGTAGATGCATATTTATCAGCCTGATGACCCCCATCCAGTTTTTATTTCCCCCCTCCAACATTTTTGTACAAAACAGAAGAACTTCATCGGCCCCATTGCTGTAAAGGAAAGCGGATGGAGTTGGAATAATTGTTACTCCGTACAGTATAAGATGACAAAGTAGTACTAAACAGGAACAACAGTAATAAGCCCACAAACACGTGCCTAGTTTAGCGTTCTTTTCAGATAAAGAAGATGCCACAGTCCCCAAAGAACCAAAACAACTTAGTAGATAATAATGCCACGGGAACTGAAATCATGGCAAGACTACAAGAGTTCCCCCAGCCACTATACAGAAAAATAAAATCACCAATAAACGAGCAACTTCAGGTCACTTGAGATGTTCTCAAAAAGACAGGAATTTATTCTGCAATTTTCATAAAGTAGACTAGCAGGAGAAAATGAGAAGTACCAGTTAGATGAACACAACATATAGACAAACCATTAATCCAGTGCATACATAACAGCTGTTTTGGTAGAACTAGTGCCCAAAAGATGCTTACAGATTACATCATTCATTTGGTAACACATACAATCTAACATTCATCTTATGCCCTTCGAAGTACTGAAGCTGGAAACTTGTGGTAGTATGGCACGTAGTAGTAACCCCAACATGGTTCGCTAGCATTCCAAATCTCCAAAAGTTTTCCAGTACTGATGCTAAATGCGAGGACTTTTCCTTTGCGGGGATAATCTGGGAGGACATTATCAACAATTCGGTCAACAAGAATAACAAGTTCCCTCTCCAAGTCAAAATCAAGGATGTCATACTCAAAATACCACGATCCATAAGTATGAGTGCGAAGCATTATGTCCCTCCCAAGTACGTTGGTAATATTTAGACGACGCTTCACCACCCACTTGTCAGAGCCTTCCAAACTCCAGATTCGCATCATACAACCATCCAATTCTTGTTGTGCAAAACATAAGACTCCACATGACTGGGAAAGACGTCCATTCCAACGACCAAACCCCTCGTTTGGTCCGCTTGCAAATCCTGGTAGCTGAATGGTCCTTTCATTGAGCAATTGTGTGCATGTGTCCGGTGCATCAAGCGCCAAAAGATCATGCGACAATGTGTTCTGCACATACAACACTCCATTTACGAAGAGTGCACTAGACCACAATGGATCATCAGATTCCCAAAGACAACTAGACCATGTGGAATTCTCGGAGAAAAATACCTTCACTTCAGATTTGTACCCAACTTCTGAGAAATGGCTATCCTGAAAGTTGAACACATAAAAGTGTTGGGACCATAGTGGATCAAAACACAGCCTGAGGTAACTATGGGTGACCGTTGGTCCAGGTTGAGTATATGGAAGTTCCATCCACTCTTCAGTTGCCGGATTGCACACAATGGCGTTGGATATTTCTGCATCCGTACTACCTCGACTATAAGAAAGAAGTAGTCCATTGCTGCAGCCATGAAGCTCTAAGGGGTACCCATCACAAGGCAGAAATCTAAGTGTTGTGTCAATGTCCCTGTCACTTGAGGGAAGTCTGGCTAGATGGATGCTGGTGTCAAGCCCACGTTTTTGGTACAAGAAACCAGTGGGGGTTCTTGGGAGCTTCTGGCGGTAGTGTGCATCAGATGAGAAGGCCAGCCAAGATTTGCAGACACATTTGAAACGGCAAAAGGACTTCAACGGCAGCCGAGACAGTATCTCCACCACCAGGTCATCAGGTAATGCGATTGTGGAAACTTGAGCCCTTTGAAGCACTGAAGCTGGAAACTTGTTGTAGTATGGCACGTAGTAGTAACTTAGCCATGGTCCACTGTCAATCCAAATCTCCGACAATTTTCCAGTAGTAATGCTAAATGAGAAGACCATATCAGTGATTTGGTCAGCAACGATAACTAGCTCCCTCTCCAAGTCAATAGCTAGGATGTCATAATCGAAATACCACATTTCTACACTGTTAGTACGGAGCAACAATTCTCTGCCAAATACATCGTTCATACTTAGACGATGCTTCACCACCCACCTGCCAGAGCCTTCCAAACTCCAGATTCGCATCATACATCCATCCAATTCTTGTTGTGCATAGCACAAGACCCCACATGACAGGGAAAGACATCCATCCTCACAAAAATAACCTTCTGCTGGTCCGTTTGGAAATCCTGGCAGCTGAATAGTCCTAGCATTGGGCAACTGTGAGCATGTGTCAGTTACATCCAGCGCTAGAAGTTGATGCGTCCATAAGTTCTTCACATACAACACTCCTCTTACAAAGAGTGAACCACCCAGAAATGCATCACTAGTTTCCCAAAGACAACTAGACCATGTGGAATCCTCGGAGGATAATACCTTAACTTCATATTTGTACCCACCATCTGGGAATTGTCTCCACTGAAAGTTGAACACATAAAAGTGTTGGGACCATAGTGGATCAAAACCCAACCTGAGATAACTATGGGAGACAGATGGTCCAGGCTGAGTACATGGAAGTGACATCCACTCTTCAGTTGCTGGGTTGCACACAATGGCATTGGAGTCCCCACTATGACAAACAAGTAGGCCATTGCTGCAATCATTAAGCTTTAAAGGGTGTGCATAAGATGGCACAAAGCAAAATGTTGTGTCAATATCCCTGTCACCTGAGGGAAGTCTAGCGAAATGGATGGCACTACCATGCTCAGATTTTTGGCACAAGAGACCATAGGGAGTTCTTGGGAGCTTCTGGCGGTAGTGTGGATCAGATGAGAAAGCAAGCCAAGACTTGCAGACACATTTGAAGCGGCAAAAGGACTTCAACGGCAGCCGAGATAGGATATCCACCACCAGGTCATCAGGTAACGCGATTGTTGTCATCAAAGTTAAAAGGTATATCTACATCAAAGGAGAAGAAAATAGATGATTATAAATCTGAGTAACTTGGTATTTATGCAGAACTGAATGAAGTGGTCATACGCACAATATAGGTCAAAATTAGGCCAACACTTGATAATTAGGAACATGTCCCCCGTTTGAACTGAAACCATATCCAACTTTCACCTCATAAACTATATATGAGTGCAACTTTTTGTTGGTCCCCTTATATCAATGCTTTTGCGATTTAGATCAGAATTCACAAATGAGCAAAGCCACGGAGCATATTTGTGTATGCGCTGCTGGTCCATGCCGCATGGCACGGAGATTCACCATTAAATTTGGCATGGGGATGCTGCTACATACATATAGTTTCACGAATACTAGTATATTTTTCCCATGATTAGTTGGCCACCCATTTCACAATAAGCCGGCAACAATGGAATAATAATAGGCATGTTGTTATCAACCTGTCATGTGCAAGGAATGAAAATGTCATCTAAAAAAGTGAAACAAAATGTGCCTTCAGAGTCTATGATGCATTGACCCTAGTGCCTTGTGAGAGGCAGTGAAATGTGGAGACAACAAGTGCTAACTCCTGAGATAAGCCAGGGAAAATCAAGAAGAGCATCGCTGCCATCCGAAGTGCTACTGCCGACAGACACGGGCTAATCAGACATTGGATAATCATATGCTCCAGACCGCAACTTTCTGGTGCAGCACAAAGGCGATAGGATGAGGGAAATGGGACGGTTTACACTCGAGGACTCACCAGCTAGGGGCAGGGGAATCCAGGACGGCTGAATAGGACCTGCACGGATCCACGACCACGGATCAGTAACAGCACTTGAGCGCAGACATGCGGCACGAGCCCGGAGGAGAGGAAGGGAACGAGAACTTACCGGGTGACTGGTTGATTCAGGTAGTCGGCGATGCGGCAAGCATGAGGAAAGTTGCGGAAGCGAGCGTGCGTGCGCGATGGGGAGCGGGCTCGGTGCTACCAGAAGCAGCGGTCATGCCGGAGAAGAGAAGGGCCTTGCCGGTGGCCGCCGGGAAGGCTCGCCGCCAGCTGCTTTGGGGGAGTGGGAGGGACTGACAGTGTGGAAGAGGATCTCGTTCCCGATTTTGGACCGAGGCTGCAGAGCTGGTGTTCGCGTTGGCTCGTGTTGGGCTGGGCCGTGGCCTTCGCGTCCGATGGCTTCTCCAGCTCTTGCGGCCTTCCAGCACATGCCACCTACGCATCCTCTCGGACCCCTAGATTCGTATTTTTTCAAGTTGCTTTTGCTAAAATCCTAATCAGCAAGGATTGCACCTAAAGGCGTAAAAGGATAATATAATTTCCACGTTGAAATCATTCTCGAATCCATTTTAAGGTATTTATATTCTATTTTAAAAAATCCAATGGATAAGGATATCTGATTCCAAAGAGGTCCTTCGGATATGGTATAGCATGCGGATATGGATTATCCAAAATTTATTAGAATAATTCAAAGGTTTTTAACCGGATAATAAGATTTTTAAGTCAAAAGTCAAGGCCGATCTCATAAGGTTAGCATTTATTGAGTTATTAAATTTATTTGACGAGTATGTTTAGCTCTACATTTCTACCAATGCTTGAGTTTTAACCGTTGTGTGTCTCTTTTTTCTTAACTACACAATACTGAAAGTTTAAATCCCTCTAACTATTTGCAAGAACTATAACTATCTACCGATGAGAGAGCATATATTTGACTATTTTTGTTTCCGGTCCGAGTCCGTCCCATTCCCGATTTGAATCCGTAGTGCGGTATACCCGCCTTCGAATCTGAAACCCATCAACATCCGCTCCAATCCAAATCCGAGAAAAATGTATGGTAAAGGATGTGATATAAGAAAAATCTGATCAAATCTGTTTACACCTCTAATTGCACCTATTTAACAACTCTCTGCTGAAAATTAAGATGAAGAGTCCTAGTCGACTGACAATCTGGTACGCACCGATGTATGTTGTCTTCAAAATCTCTGTGTCACCTTTGATAACTCGTCGAGATTGGACTTTCAGAGCAGGTGCTTGGTGAGCACCTGTATCCAGACCGTGTATACTACATCAAGATTCGTGCAAGTTCTTTTTGTTCCCCTCTCAAACAATTTCTCATTTTTATATCTCTCACACCACAAATTGTTTGAACTCAAAATTTTGCAGATCACTTAAACATAACAATTGGAATGTGGGAAAAATATTTTGAATTTTTTTATGTCATTATCTATATATGTATTTCAAGAATTTATTTTAAATTTTAAATAATTTAAAATTTAAATTTGCACAAAAAAACTCCAAACTATTTTTCCTCCATTCTATTTGTTATTTTTGAGTGACTTACAAAAAAAATCTAATCGAAATATTGTATAATTTGAGAGATACAAAAAAAAGGACAAAAAGTGAGAAGGTGTGCAGAGCGCTCCTGCTCCATTCAACATTTCCCTAACTCGTCGCATCCCAAACTTTGTGGCTAATCCACTCCATCTTTGTAACATTCAGCATGCCATAAACTCCACATCGGCCATGAAGGAAGACATGTCCTCCCAGCTAGAGGTGGGCAAAACTCACACCGGTCAAAACCGTTCCAAACCGGCTAGTAGTAGTAGTTTATTTTCTTTCATAAATCTAAAACCCACTTTCAGTTTAGTGCAAAGAAAATGAACCAAGCTGAAACCGGTGAAACCATGAAACCGTGTTTGCCCACCCCTACTCCCGGCCGCTGCCTATACTGTACCAATTGTAGCTGGATGTAGCATGATGCATGTGACCTGAGTAAAGAAAACTATTTTGTTGTGACAACCATAAAAGTACGTGATCATAATTCTAGAGGAGTTGGATATATATCCCATGAGAGTTTATACTTACATATGAGCACAACGAATACGTGCACTATCAAATTTTGATTCGCTCTAGTTGGCAACAGTCCTCTTAAAATACAGAGACAAAAAACTTGGAGAGTAGTGTCAATAGTGAGGCAAATTTAACACCTGAATTGCTTCTACAAAATGGGATTGAGATGCATCAGAAGTTCCCAAATTGCTCGAAGGTGGCATCATCGGGCACCAATGTAACGATGGTGTACTCATATCCTGTCATATCGATCATGCATACTCCTTCCTTTTAGACATCTTCGTCTCGGTCACGCCACGGTGATGATCAAACTAACAAACGGGTCTTCTCGAGTGGTTTTTACCTCCACCTGTTTGGTAAGACCAACCGAGAAATGGAGTTGATCCAACTTATCAAGTAGCGGAACATGCCGGCCATGTGAAGTGCATGTCAAAATCACTAGACTATCAGCATCGTCATGTGGACAGGCCGGGTAACAAGTAGCTCCTACTGAAATGCCCTCACAGTACTGCATGTATCCATGTTTAAACATATGAAGTGAGCCAGCACACACGTGTGCTTACAAAAAAATTTTTTTGGTTAATGGCGCTCCAAATGATAACATCAACACAACAGAGGTACTTAATCCGCAGTATTTTTTGAGGTAATTAGTCTGCAGTTTTCCAAATTTAGCGAGCATACTTCCATCAGAGTTTACGCGTGCTGAAAAGGCAAGTACCTCACCATCCAGACCACATAAAGCCAACAATCTAGGACATTACATAAAGGTTGTTTGGTGCATCTAATGCACAAAAAGATGCAAGTTCTTCAACGGCATCCTTTCCTCACACAAAATTTAAGAATATATTACCACATGAAATATACGCCATATTGGGCGGTTTGGGGATTTCGAATCTCAAACTCCTCAACCTGTCGCTTAGGTGCCGGTGGTCGTGGCTTCAGAAGGTAGATCCCTCCAATGCTTGGGCGGACTTTAACATCCAAACGTCCAGCATGTGCTCCGCGATTGTTGACGATGCTACTTACTACGAGCTGGGCAATGGAGAGCATGCACGTTTTTGGAAAGACCGGTGGCTTGGAGGAGATAAGGTGGAGGATATCTCTCCACAGGAGGTGTTGCTGGTCTCCAAGCGGAGGGCCAATGCCCGCTCTGTCAAGTAAGGGCTGGCCAGTGGGTGGCTCCTGGATTGCGGTCCAGATTTGGGTGAGCAAGCATTGGCTGAGTTCTTTCTGTTACGGCACATACTAGCCGTTGTCTCCCTCGACTCCGAGCGAGACGACAAGCTAGTTTGGAGGTGGACTGGCGATGGCTGCTACTCTTCCAAGTCAGCCTACGATGCTTTCTTCGGCGGGACTATCAAGGGCCCAGTTGTGGATGAGATTTGGATGAATCTCAAATAGCCGACATGCCCCAAGTGTCTCCGGAGGAGATTGCTATTTTAACGGCTCCTTATTCAGAGGAGGCGGTTAATAAAGCTATTTTCTAAATGGAACACAACAAAGCCCCGGGTCTAGATGGTTTCCCTGCTTAATTCTATCAGGAATTTTGGGACACCATTAAATCGGACCTTCTGCAGATGTTCATTGTTTTACACGCAGGACAGTTGGAGTTATTTCGTCTAAATTTTGGAGAGGTTATCTTGTTACCTAAGGTTAAGGAGGCAGAAAGGATTCAGCAGTATAGACCCATCTGTCTGTAGGGATTCGTTGCATAGAAAACAAAAAAAATTCCTACCGCGAGAACGCAATCCAAGCCAAGATGCAATCTAGAAGACGGGAGCAACGAGGGGATGAACGAGACTCACCCTTGAAGATTTCCAAAGCCTACAAGATGAGGCTCTTGTTGCTGCGGTAGACGATCACTTGCCGCTTTCAAAAGCGCGTAGAAGATCTTGACGGTGCCACAATCGGGCAGCACCTCCGTACTCGGTCACACGTTCGGTGTTGATGAAGACGACGTCCTTTTCCCCGTTCGAGCGGGCAGCGGAAGTAGTAGCTCTTCCTTGAATCCGGCAGCACGACAGCGTGGTGGCGGTGGCGATGGAGATCTCCGGCGGAGCTTCGCTAAGCGTTGCGGGAGAGGTGGAGGAGGTGGGGCGGCTAGGGTTTGGGAGAGGGGGTGGCCGGCCACTATGGGGTGCGGCCAAGCTATGGCTTTGTCATGGCCGGCCCCCTCCCCTTGGCCCTCATTATATAGGTGGAACCCCCAAGTGTTGGACTACAAGTCTTCGAATAAGACCCCAACCCAAAACCTTCCATGTGTAGGGAAACCTACCCAAGGTGGGATTCCCACCTCAAGTGGGACTCCCACCCTTCCATGAGGGTGGCCGGCCACCCTTGGTGGAGTCCACACGGGACTCCACCCCTCTAGGGTTGGCCGGCCATGGGAGGTGGAGTCCCTTCGGGACTCTGCCTTCCAAAGTGATTTCTTCCGGACTTTTCTAGAACCTTCTAGAACCTTCCATAAATGCACCGGATCATTTTCAAACTTATAAAATGACTTCCTATATATGAATCTTATTCTCCGGACCATTCCGGAACTCCTCGTGATGTTCGGGATCCCATCCGAGACTTCGAACAAAATTTCGAACTCCATTCCATATTCAAGTTCTACTTATACGACATCAAACCTTAAGTGTGTCACCCTACGGTTCGCGAACTATGTAGACATGATTGAGAACTCTCTCCGACCAATAACCAATAGCGGGATCTGGAGATCCATAATGGCTCCCACATATTCAACGATGACTTAGTGATCGAATGAACCATTCACATACGATACCAATTCCCTTTGTCACGCGATATTTTACTTGTCCGAGGTTTGATCATCGGTATCTCTCTATACCTTGTTCAACCTCGTCTCCTGACAAGTACTCTTTACTCGTACCATGATATGTAGTCTCTTATGAACTTATTCATATGCTTGCAAGCTAATTAGACGACATTCCACCGAGAGGGCCCAGAGTATATCTATCCGTCATCGGGATGGACAAATCCCACTGTTGATCCATATGCCTCAACTCATACTTTTCGGATACTTAATCCCACCTTTATAACCACCCATTTACGCAGTGGCGTTTGATGTAATCAAAGTACCTTTTCGGTATAAGTGATTTACATGATCTCGTGGTCGAAAGGACTAGGTAACTATGTATCGAAAGCTTATAGCAAATAACTTAATGACGTGATCTTATGCTACGCTTAATTGGGTGTGTCCATTACATCATTCATATAATGATATAACCTTGTTATTAATAACATCCAATGTTCATGATTATGAAACTAATCATCTATTAATCAACAAGCTAGTTAAGAGGCTTACTAGGGACTCATTGTTGTTTACATAACACACATGTATCAATGTTTCGGTTAATACAATTATAGCATGGTATATAAACTTTTATCATAAACATAAAGATATATAATAACCACTTTTATTATTGCCTCTTGGGCATATCTCCAACAGTCTCCCACTTGCACTAGAGTCAATAATCTAGATTACATTGTAAGGTACCTAACACCCATGTTATTCTGGTGTTGGTCATGCTTTGCCCTAGGGAGAGCTTTAGTCAACGGATCTGCTACATTCAGATCAGTGTGTACTTTGCAAATCTTTTCTTCTCCATCTTCGATGTACTCGTGAATCGAATGATAACGCAGCTTGATATGCTTCAGCCTCTTGTGTGACCTTGGTTCTTGTGCATTGGCGATGGCACCCATGTTATCACAGTAGATGACTAGTGGGTCCAATGCACTAGGAACCACACCGAGCTCTACAATGAACCTCTTCATCCATACCGCTTCGATGAAGCCCCTGAAGGCTGCTATGTACTCCGATTCTGTTGAAGACTTCGCCACCGTGCCTTTGCTTCGAGCTTGCCCAGCTTACTGCAGCACCATTCAATATAAACACGTACCCAGACTGTGACTTAGAGTCATCACGATCAGTGTTCCAACTTGCTTCGGTGTAACTGGTTACAACGAGCTCTTGGTCACCTCCATAACAAAGAAACATATTGATGGCGTGTAATTCACACGTTCGTTGGGAACCCCAAGAGGAAGGTATGATGCGCACAGCAGCAAGTTTTCCCTCAGAAAGAAACCAAGGTTTATCGAACCAGGAGGAGCCAAGAAGCACGTTGAAGGTTGATGGCGGCGGGATGTAGTGCGGCGCAACACCGGGGATTCCGGCGCCAACGTGGAACCTGCACAACACAACCAAAGTACTTTGCCCCAACGAAACGAGTGATGTTGTCAATCTCACCGGCTTGCTGTAACAAAGGATTAACCGTATTGTGTGGAAGATGATTGTTTGCAGAGAAAACGAGTAAAGAACAAGTATTGCAGCAGATTTGTATTTCGGTATAAAAGAATGGACTGGGGTCCACGAGTTCACTAGAGGTGTCTTTCCCATAAGATAAAAGCATGTTGGGTGAACAAATTACGGTCGGGCAATTGACAAATAGAGAGGGCATAACAATGCACATACATGTCATGATAAGTACGGTGAGATTTAATTGGGCATTACGACAAAGTACATAGACCGCCATCCAAGCTGCATCTATGCCTAAAAGTCCACCTTCGGGTATCATCAGAACCCTTTCCGGTATTAAGTTGCAACGCAACAGAACAATTGCATTAAGTATGGTGCGTAATGTAATCAATAACTACATCCTTAGACATAGCATCAATGTTTTATCCCTAGTGGCAACGGCACATCCATAACCTTAGGGGTTTCTGTCACTCCCCCAGATTCACGGAGACATGAACCCACTATCGAGCATAAATACTCCCTCTTGGAGTTACTAGCATCAACTTGGCCAGAGCCTCTACTAATAACGGAGAGCATGCAAGATCATAAACAACACATAGGTAATAACTTGATAATTAACATAACATGGTATTCTCTATCCATCGGATCCCGACAAACACAACATATAGCATTACGGATAGATGATCTTGATCATGTTAGGCAGCTCACAAGATCCAACAATGAAGCACAATGAGGAGAAGACAACCATCTAGCTACTGCTATGGACCCATAGTCCGGGGGTGAACTACTCACTCATCACTCCGGAGGCGACCATGGCGGTGAAGAGTCCTCCGTGAGATGAATCCCCTCTCCGGCGGGGTGCGGAGGAGATCTCCGAATCCCCGAGATGGGATTGGCGGCGGCGGCGTCTGCGGAAGGTTTTTCCGTATCGTGGTTCTTCGTATCGGGGGTTTCGCGACGGAGGCTATAAGTAGGCGGAAGGGCGAGTCGGAGGGCCGACGAGGGGCCCACACCATAGGGCGGCGCGGGCCCCCTGCGGCCGCGCGGCCCTATGGTGGCGGCGCCTCGTCGCCCCACTTCGTATCCCTTTCGGCCTTACGGAAGCTTCGTGGCAAAATAGGACCACAGGCGTTGATTTCGTCCAATTCCGAGAATATTTCGTTACTAGGACTTACGAAACCAAAAACGAGAAAACGACAGCTGGCTCTTCGGCATCTTGTTAATAGGTTAGTTCCAGAAAATGCACGAATATGACATAAAGTGTGCATAAAACATGTAGATATCATCAATAATGTGGCATGGAACATAAGAAATTATCGATACGTCGGAGACGTATCAGCATCCCCAATCTTAGTTCTTCTCGTCCCGAGCAGGTAAAACGATAACAAAGATAATTTCTGAAGTGACATGCCATCATAACCTTGATCATACTATTTGTAAACATATGTAATGAATGCAGCGATCAAAACAATGGTAATGACATGAGTAAACAAGTGAATCATAAAGCAAAGACTTTTCATAAATAGTACTTCAAGACAAGCATCAATAAGTCTTGCATAAGAGTTAACTCATAAAGCAATAAATCAAAGTAAAGGTATTGAAGCAACACAAAGGAAGATTAAGTTTCAGCGGTTGCTTTCAACTTGTAACATGTATATCTCATAGATAATTGTCAACATAGAGTAATATAACAAGTGCAATATGCAAGTATGTAGGAATCAATGCACAGTTCACACAAGTGTTTGCTTCTTGAGGTGGAGAGAGATAGGTGAACTGACTCAACATAAAAGTAAAAAGAACGGTCCTTCAAAGAGGAAAGCATCGATTGCTATATTTGTGCTAGAGCTTTTATTTTGAAAACATGAAACAATTTTGTCAACGGTAGTAATAAAGCATATGAGTTATGAAAATTATATCTTACAAGTTGCAAGCCTCATGCATAGTATACTAATAGTGCCCGCACCTTGTCCTAATTAGCTTGGACTACCGGATCATCGCAATACACATGTTTTAACCAAGTGTCACAATGGGGTACCTCCATGCCGCCGGTACAAAGGTCTAAGGAGAAAGCTCGCATTTTGGATTTCTCGCTTTTGATTATTCTCAACTTAGACATCCATACCGGGACAACATGGACAACGAGATAATGGACTCCTCTTTAATGCATAAGCATGTGGCAACAATTATTATTCTCATATGAGATTGAGGATATATGTCCAAAACTGAAACTTCCACCCATGAATCATGGCTTTAGTTAGCGGCCCAATGTTCTTCTCTAACAATATGGATGCTCCAACCATAAAGGTGGTAGATCTCTCTTACTTCGGACAAGACGGACATGCATAGCAACTCACATGATATTCAACAAAGAATAGTTGATGGCGTCCCCGAAGCATGGTTATCGCACAACAAGCAACTTAATAAGAGATAAAGTGCATAAGTACATATTCAATACCACAATAGTTTTTAAGCTATTTGTCCCATGAGCTATATATTGTAAAGGTGAATGATGGAATTTTAAAGGTAGCACTCAAGCAATTTACTTTGGAATGGCGGATAAATACCAGGTAGTAGGTAGGTATGGTGGACACAAATGGCATAGTGGTTGGCTCAAGTATTTTGGATGCATGAGAAGTATTCCCTCTCGATACAAGGTTTAGGCTAGCAAGGTTATTTGAAACAAACACAAGGATGAACGGTGCAGCAAAACTCACATAAAAGACATATTATAAACATTATAAGACTCTACACCGTCTTCCTTGTTGTTCAAAACTCAATACTAGATATTATCTAGACTCTAGAGAAACCAAATATGCAAACAAAATTAGCAAGCTCTAAGTGTTTCTTCATTAATGGGTGCAAAGTATATGATGCAAGAGTTTAAACATGAGCACAACAATTGCCAAGTATCAAATTATCCAAGACATTTTAGAGTTACTACATGTAGCATTTTCCAATTCCAACCATATAAGAATTTAACGAAGAAGAAACTTCGCCATGAATACTATGAGTAGAGCCTAAGGACATACTTGTCCATATGCTACAGCGGAGTGTGTCTCTCTCCCACAAAGTGAATGCTAGGATCCATTTTATTCAAACAAAATAAAAACAAAAACAAACCGACGCTCCAAGCAAAGTGCATAAGATGTGACGGAATAAAAATATAGTTTCAGGGGAGGAACCTGATAATGTTGTCGATGAAGAAGGGGATGCCTTGGGCATCCCCAAGCTTAGACGCTTGAGTCTTCTTAGAATATGCAGGGGTGAACCACCGGGGCATCCCCAAGCTTAGAGCTTTCACTCTCCTTGATCATATTGTATCATACTCCTCTCTTGATCCTTGAAAACTTCCTCCACACCAAACTCGAAACAACTCATTAGAGGGTTAGTGCACAATAAAAATTAACATGTTCAGAGGTGACACAATCATTCTTAACACTTCTGGACATTGCATAAAGCTACTGGACATTAATGGATCAAAGAAATTCATCCAACATAGCAAAAGAGGCAATGCGAAATAAAAGGCAGAATCTGTCAAAACAGAACAGTCCGTAAAGATGGATTTTATTAGGGCACCAGACATGCTCAAATGAAAATGCCCAAATTGAATGAAAGTTGCGTACATATCTGAGGATCACTCACGTAAATTGGCTTAATTTTCTGAGTTACCTACAGAGAATTAGACCCAGATTCGTGACAGCCAAAGAAATCTGTTTCTGCGCAGTAATCCAAATCTAGTATTTACTTTACTATCAAAGACTTTACTTGGCACAACAAAACACAAAACTAAGATAAGGAGAGGTTGCTACAGTAGTAAACAACTTCCAAGACTCAAATATAAAACAAAAATACTGTAGTAAAAACATGGGTTGTCTCCCATAAGCGCTTTTCTTTAACGCCTTTCAGCCTAGGCGCGAAAGTGTAACTCAAGTGTTATCTAGAGGATGAAGCATTGACATCATAGGCTCCCATCCGTAGTGCTATTGAGGGTTTTCTCAACCATAGGCTGATAGTAATATTTCTTGGATACATAAGCACTTTCGAGACGTACATAAACCTTTGCTCATTAGTCCTACATGAGCTTGCTACTCTAAACTCGTAACAAATTTTAAGGTTGAACAAGCCAAGGTTCCCATAGTTATTTTCTAGTGCATCAATTCTATTAGCTAGGAGTTTATCATGGTCATTGGTGAGTCTCCCCACCATCATTAATACTTTCATTAGTGTACCTCCTAAGGATTCTATCCATGTTCATCATTTTATCAAGTAACACCAACAAAATTAGTATGAGACACTCGAAGCATTTTATCTATAGTTTAGCCAATACCTTTCTAGCCTCCTCTTGCTAGATTTCAATCCTAAATTCATCTAAGAAGTGGTGTTCTAAAACAAAATCTTTCATTTATGCCACTAGCTTCCATATCACGGAGTGCCTAAGAAACATGTGTTAGATTATAGGATTGAGATTAACAAATTTAGTTTCCAACATGCGAACTAAAGCAGTAACAGCAATTTCAGTAAGATAGTGAGCGAAGTTCTACCAAGTGTATCTATCTTCAAAATCTTCAATCGGTACTAAGCATGTTTGAAACATTCTTCTATATTGTTTCTCCCAATTATAGACCGAACGTCAACTATCGGTATGCTCATTTTGTGGTAAAATTAAAAGGAAACATGATGAAATAAGTAAAGTAAATGCAAGTAAACTAATTTTTTTGTGTTTTTGATATAGAGTGCAAGACAGTAAATAAAGTAAAACTAGCAACTAATTTTTTTGTGCTTTGATATAATGCAGCAAACAAAGTAGTAAATAAAACAAAGCAAGACAAAAACAAAGTAAAGAGATTGGGAAGTGGAGACTCCCCTTGCAGCGTGTCTTGATCTCCCCGGCAACGGCGCCAGAAAAGATGCTTGATGGCGTGTAACTCACACGTTCGTTGGGAACCCCAAGAGGAAGGTATGATGCGCACAGCAGCAAGTTTTCCCTCAGAAAGAAACCAAGGTTTATCGAACCAGGAGGAGCCAAGAAGCACGTTGAAGGTTGATGGCGGCGGAATGTAGTGCGGCGCAACACCAGAGATTCCGGCGCCAACGTGGAACCTGCACAACACAACCAAAGTACTTTGCCCCAACGAAACGAGTGAGGTTGTCAATCTCACCGGCTTGTTGTAACAAAGGATTAACCGTATTGTGTGGAAGATGATTGTTTGTAGAGAAAACAAGTAAAAACAATTATTGCAGCAGATTTGTATTTCGAGTATAAAAGAATGGACCGGGGTCCACAGTTCACTAGAGGTGTCTCTCCCATAAGATAAAAGCATGTTGGGTGAACAAATTACAGTCGGGCAATTGACAAATAGAGAGGGCATAACAATGCACATACATGTCATGATAAGTACAATGAGATTTAATTGGGCATTACGACAAAGTACATAGACCGCCATCCAAGCTGCATCTATGCCTAAAAAGTCCACCTTCAGGTTATCATCCGAACCCCTTCCAGGTATTAAGTTGCAAAGCAATAGACAATTGCATTAAGTATGGTGCGTAATGTAATCAACAACTACATCCTTAGACATAGCATCAATGTTTTATCCCTAGTGGCAACAGACAATCCACAACCTTAGAACTTTTCGTCACTCGTCCCAGATATCAATGGAGGCATGAACCCACTATCGAGCATAAATACTCCCTCTTGGAGTTAAGAGCAAAAACTTGGCCGAGCCTCTACTAATAACGGAGAGCATGCAAGATCATAAACAACACATAGGTAATAACTTGATAATTAACATAACATGGTATTCTCTATCCATCGGATCCCGACAAACACAACATATAGCATTACGGATAGATGATCTTGATCATGTTAGGCAGCTCACAAGATCCAACAATGAAGCACAATGAGGAGAA
This sequence comes from Lolium rigidum, assembly GCF_022539505.1. NCBI lineage: Eukaryota > Viridiplantae > Streptophyta > Magnoliopsida > Poales > Poaceae > Lolium > Lolium rigidum. The sequence goes on along the minus strand of NC_061510.1, from coordinate 402,135,810 downwards.
GACAACCATCTAGCTACTGCTATGGACCCATAGTCCAGGGGTGAACTACTCACTCATCACTCCGGAGGCGACCATGGCGGTGAAGAGTCCTCCGGGAGATGATTCCCTCTCCGGCGAGGGTGCCGGAGGAGATCTCCGAATCCCCCGAGATGGGATTGGCGGCGGTGGCGTCTCGGTAAGGTTTTCCGTATCGTGGCTCTCGTATCTGGGGGTTTCGCGACCGAGGCTTTAAGTAGGCGGAAGGGCAACGTGGGGGCCACACGAGGGCCCCACGCCATAGGTCGGCGCGGCCAGGGCCTGGGCCGCGCCGCCCTATGGTGGCGGTGCCTCGTGGCCCCACTTCGACTCCTCTTCGGTCTTCTGGAAGCTTCGTGGCAAAATAGGACCCTGGGCGTTGATTTTGTCCAATTCCGAGAATATTTCGTTACTAGGATTTCTGAAACCAAAAACAGCAGAAAACAACAACTGGCTCTTCGGCATCTTGTTAATAGGTTAGTTCCAGAAAATGCACGAATATGACATAAAGTGTGCATAAAACATGTAGATATCATCAATAATGTGGCATGAAACATAAGAAATTATCGATACGTCGGAGACGTATCATCTACCAACATCTTGGCTAGTTGGAAGGCAATTATCAATAGGAGAGGCACTTCGGGTTGGGACCATTGTTTATCCACAAACTCACCGCCACAAACATTAACGGATCCCTGATGGTAAGTATGTAATCCGTGACTCCTTATTTATACTTGTCTTTTTTTAATTTTGTTGTAGTCCAAATCATCACATGTACATGCTTGCTTATATATTTACTTTGTTTATTTTTTGTTGTGCTGTGCAGAAAATTCCAAGCACTGTTGTCCAAGGTCTTCAACTAGAACCTTCAGGTTCTGTGGTTTTATCAGTAGATAACACATCAGATGTTGTTGGACAGTTCTATCCCTCCACTGATGGTAGGATGATAATAAGTCCTGATGCATGGGAAGATTTTGCTAAGAAGAAGGCACTAGTAGCTGGTCAAGTGGTGATGTTTCTCTTCCATCCTTATGGTGGTATCATGGAACAGAGGCAGGGTGTTGTTATTTCTGTTGATGTCATTTGAAGATGTAGTGCATTTTCTTGTTTGTATTACTTTATCTAAGTTGGGACATGGTTTTAGCCTTTGTTGCGTGTGAACATTGTTACCATTCTGTTTTTTGTATTATGTTTGTACCTGAACTTCGACATCGATGTCTATGTGTTGTGAACCATTTCTTGTGTTAAGCAATCTGTATGTGTGTCATCTTTATTTTTCAGCAATCATGTCTTGTGTTAAGCAATCTGTATGTTATTTTTTGTTTATCATAGGTGTTGCCTATGCAATACCTGAATAAGCTCCGGGTCTTTTCTCTCTTTCCAAAAGTGCTTATACGGCATGGTTGCTGCAAATTGTACAGACAAAGAGTTGCTAGTTTATCATAGGAGATTTGTGCATAAGGGGGAAGAAGCTGCTGCCAGATGCATAGAAATAGAAGAAGCAGTTGCTGATGGGTTTATCCAGATATATGTGTACACGCAGGTACTTCTACTTCCAGAATAGTACAGACGTGGCAGGAAGATCAGGAAGATCAGACACGCAGATCCTTAGCTATATCTACTATTTTCCGTTCAATTTTTATTTAGGGCAGTTACAGTTGTTAATATTCTAGAGTACAGTTGTCAAACTGAGACTAGTACAAGTGCGGCTTGAAGACGAGTACCATATTGGTTAGGTTTATTTTTCTTCGTAAATCCGATTACATGGGGTATGTATAGTTGTTAGGAAATGTCTAGTATGACGGTTCTACTAAGAGGAGTACATTTGCGGCACGAAAAGAGGTACATTTCGCGTTCGTAGTTTTGCTTTTCTTGGTACTTTTTGCGGCATGAAAGTCACAGTTACTAATAAAGTCGAGTACGGCGGTTCTACTGAGATGTGTACAAATGTGGCACGAAGAATAGTACCAGGTTTTGTTTGTTGGTTTCCTTAACATCAACGAAATCTATACATCAGCGATGCTAAATGGAATGATAAATTTACACATTTAAATACAATACATAGATTCAAGGTTCCACAAATTGAGATAGAAAGCATAGCACACAACAACTTTAAATCACAGGCTAGACCTAACTTTCACATATCTGGCCATGGCAGAGTTGGCACAAACCACATCGGTACCTCGTGAAACTCACCCCAGTTGAGCTCAGGCCAAACAAAAGTCGAGCCTACAGAAGCACCACCATCAACTGGTATGCGGCACCAATCTGGGAAACGTAGGATATGGTTGACGTAGTTTGGTGCAGCAAAAACACTGTCCGGCTTGAACAGCGGAAATGTGTTGCCAGCGTTGCCAGCTTCTGGTTCTGGGGCATCTAGCAAGAATGAATAGTTTACGCCGAGGAACAAAGAGTTACCCTGTAGATCTCCCTGCCTCAGCCAGTCTGTATCAACGGGATCGGTAACTTTCCCATTCCTTGCATATACTTCACAATGCAGGGAAGGACAATTCCACACATTGTTGCCCTTGTAATTGGTTGGAATACCCACTGGCTCGCCTTGACCTCGGATACAAACCAAGATAATGTTGCCACCAAGACCAGACGCTAGGAACCAGATTCTTGAATCTTGGCCTGCTGCGTTAACATTTGCCGCGTCCTCGTTCAAGGGCGTCGAGATTACACGGGGACCTGATCTTGCACCTTTTTTGTGTTTTAGGCAAAAGAAAAAGAAAAAAACGGTGATCACGAGAAATAAATAAACAACGTAGTCTGAACATAGTTACAGTATATTTAACATGATAGTTATTTAAGTAAACAACGTAGCATTGATCATATACTTTGTGATAATTACTAAAATTTTATAGGGTTGGAAGAAAAAGAAACAAGTGAAATGTGAATAAATTAAAAAATGCATAGGGAATTTGAACAAATTATCTGAGATTGAGATAAGTTTGATTGTAGACTGCCTTATAATTAATCTAGGAAACAGTTAACTGTATTTGATGGCGTAAAGACAAAAAGTGCAAAATTGTTATAAAATAAATAGAATACGAACTTACCATATTCCATTGGCTGCCACACAAGTACATCCCCACGGGGTTCCGTAACAGCATATATCCTACCTTCATCGTAGATGGCATCAGCATAGAATGACGGACGAAGGAAGTCATTCTTAAGGATCCTCCGATCGAGTCCATTCCACCCATCATGATTGCCAATGTCTTGTCAAACACTGCTATGGCACAGTAGTGCCATCTGCCTTCAAACATGAATGGTTCACCAGTAATCTGGATCTTTAGTAACACGAGACTAGCCATCTCCCAATGATACCTGGGTGGTATTTTAAAAACTTTTGGCTTAAATAAATCAAAAAAGATGGTGAAATAACGACTTATCGAGCAATACCTGAAATGGTCATCCGGATGGATCCCAACATTTCGAATCGAAGGAAGTGTTATCTCCGCCTTGGTGTAGACGTTCATCAAGGTCCATTGTGCCTGATCTCGAACAAATGCAACCCAGTCCCCATTCGCACCAACCCAATGCTTATTATTACGGCCTATCACCCTACATGAAACGAATGCTGATACCGCAGCAGAGTCTAACGGCGTCAGGGAAGCGTCAATTCCCTATATGAGTTTTGCATCATTAATCTCACAAATTTATGTCAAAATAAAACATAAAAAACAAAATATTATTGAAAATAAATACATGAGAGTTCCGATGAGCAGAATACTCCTGTGGTCGTAGGCTGTGTAAAATGCACGGGGACCCGAACGGGAGGCTTCGGTCTTCATGGATGGCATCGCGCATCTCCGGTATACCATATGCAATGCGAGCGGTGGTAAGAAGATCTGATCGCGAAGTGATGTTTGCCAGCGGACCAGAAGCAAGAACATACGCGTGCGTGTTCGAGTTGCTGCTGTCACCTTGCTACAACGCTACAGATGAGCAGTGCAAGCCGCGGCGATCAATCGTTGGGTGGCAAAATAGGGGAGAAAGTGGAATGCGGGAATTAGTGGCGATGGTGGTGATTATTTAGAGAGGAATGTAGAGCGCTATATTACAGATGTATACGATTCAATTCCGCTAACCGCAAAGCGGTTCCACTACTCGTCTAACCGCAAAGCGGTTCATCTTCTTGCGTAGTCTGTATCGTGTCTAAGTCAGTTTGGCACTTGTCCGTCTGACGCATTACTTGTCATTTTATAAAAAAAAATTGTTAAATAAATGTACATAATATAACCTAGT
>NC_061510.1:402065573-402131441 GCF_022539505.1 Lolium rigidum | reverse complement strand
GGAAGATGTTGTGTTCTGGTTCCACTTAGCCCCAGCTCCGGTGGGTGGTGCTCCCGTCCTGGGTGGCAAATCTTTAAAGACCTGTCTCTGCCCACCACGGACGCGGCTTGCGCCATTCACCTTGGAAGATGTTGTGTTCTGGGTCTGGACGTAGCCCGAGCTCCAGGGGTGGTGGCTCCCGGGTCTGGGTAAAAACTTTGCAAGACCTTGTCTCTGCCCACGACGATGACGCGTTCTTGCGCCATTCACCTTCCTGGAGGCGTCGCCGCAAAACCCCCCTCCTTTGGTTCCTCAAGCTCTACTAGGTGGTGGCCGGCCCATCGTTGAGTTCCCCGTGGGTTGCAGTCCTGGTGTGGTGGAGGTTGTGTTGGTGTGGACATGGTCGTGTTTGCTCCGGTGCCGCAGAAGATAAGGCTCCCTCCTCATGGTTCAAGCTGGCGCTTCGGCTCGACGTTATCTGCGTTGTCTTCTGTGTGAGTTTCTTTGTGCGTTTGGCGCATGTGTGTTGTAACTTCTGGTGTAACTCCTAGCCGGTTGATGGCTTCGTTAATTCAAAGCCGGGCTCATTTCGAGCCTTATGTTTAGACTTGATGTTGATGGAGCATTGGTAACTTTTGTTTGAATAACCATTGCGTGCTCATAGTCAGCAAAATCAGCTTTTAGTATTACTTTAATTTTTATTTCTTTTAAAGAAAACGTATAGATGATTTTTTTTTGAAATTGGTAGAAAATTTTGTTGGTTGAGACAAATGCGGACTACAAGTTGTATCACCTGAAAAGGGTGTATATTCTAGGCTTGTTTTACAGTACCTTTTACCACTCCTAAAGAAGGGAGAGGTATGATTTAAGACAACGGTTAGGATTGAACGTGTTAGATTAGGCCCAACAACCCAGCAATATATGAATAATTTAAAGAAGATCAATTTAATAGTATTTGGGCCGGACCAGCAATTGGCTAACAGAGTTGCCAAGCCACGCACACCAGACAGCCGCCGCTGCCTCATCTACTCCGCCGCCACATGCCCACATCCACCGGCGAGCGACGACGCCGCCGCCAATCGAGCAGGTTCAGGTACTCAAGCCTAGGGTTCCGTCGCTACAGCCGCCACCGCCGCCAAGTACCGTCGTCGGCTCGTCGCAAGTTTGGCCGTCAGCGTTGGCCACACCTTCGCAAGATGGTACCATCCCGTTGGATTTGTGATTTCAGTGTTCTGTTTTTGCAGTGTTCAGTTATGAACGTCGCTATGTTCTCCCCATCGGGCTTGGGTGACCTGGACCTTGTTGGTTTTGAGCAATGTTGAACGTGATTTTGCCATCAAACATGACCGGATAATCAGAGAGAATAGGTACCAGTAATACCAAGGAAAAAAATAGCGCGCTATAACAAAATAGCGTGGGTCTAAAAATACGCTATTAGCATGCTATAGCGTGCTATTAACGCGAATAGCGCGCTATAGCGCCGAAATAACGTAGCGTCAGCTCTCCAGATATGCTATAGCGTGCTATTAGCGTTGGAATAGCGTGCTATTTTTTTCCATTATATCCCTTATGGGCATCTGTAAATTCTATAGGTTAAACTCTGATAATACACGATAAAACAATGGCACTTCGTCGGCTAAGGGTGACTTCGCGGAGTGGTGGTCGCTGGTGGTGCGGACTACCCCTCGCCAGCTGCGCAAAGGCACTTCGTCGGTAATCATGCTTACGGCATGGTGGATTTGGAAACACCGGAACGCGGTGGTCTTTGACAACATGCGGTCTTCGGTGTCATCCTTGTTCAACGACATCGTGGCCGAGGCGCGGCATTGGGCGGACGCGGGAGCCCGGGGTGTGCGCCGATTGCTCCCTAGATTAGTTTTTCTTTTTCTTGGGTCGAGTTGTACGGCGTGTTGTGTCCGTCCTCGGACTTGTACATAAACTCTTCTTTATCTATCAATGCATCGAAACGCAAGGCTTTTGCGTTTTCACGAAAAAAAAAACAATGGCACTATTTGTGTATGCATTTTTGTTTGTCATTCTGGACTTCTACAGTCTGCTATGTAAAACGAAGTCTTACTCAGCTACTCACTGGGGACAGTTTTTTATTTATCTCTTGAAAGTATGATATTATCTCCTGAGTTTATATTGCTTCTCAACTCTGTAGAAAAGTTTTGAAATCATGTACATGTGTTTACGGTTCTTTTTTTTGAAACAGATGTGTTTACGATTATTAAGTGTACTCTGGCTTTGTTGACAGATAAATGAGGTCCATGAAACAATTCGTTACTGCGCCACAAGGACTGTTTGAAAGTACAAGACGAAAAGCTGGATATGACAAACTAAAATTAGGAGTTCTATGATGGCTGTTCCAATATCCAATCTTACATGCTTATTCGCAAAAAATAAAGTTCTTACAAGCTGCATTTAGGAAGTACAATAGCAATCAAGCTGGAGTGTGTTTATTTGAAGATCCATTACAGGGATACAACTAGCTTCTAGTATGTGAAGTTCAATGTTCAAGTTGGAGTGTGTTCATTTGAAGAGACATCACAAGGATACAATAGTTTCGAAAAAAATGTCAAGTTCAAGCAGCTGGAATGAAATATGCCCTCGTGACTGAACACATAAGATGTAAATTGTATATTTGCTTGCCCATAGAGTTTTCAGGAGTTCCTTTTCTTAAAATTTCAAGTATTATCTGTTGATTCCACCGGGGAGCAGCAGAAAGGATAAAATTTCAGAGCATGAACATCATCTTAGCAAAGTTATTAACCCCTATTCATGATTTGTAAAAAAAACTATTAACCCTATTCATGATTTCTAAAAAGAGTTATTAACCCCATCAAGTGGTCACAGATACCAGAAAAGCAAGAAGTTTGAGCAATTGTCGTTATACAATATCAAACAACATACATTTTGTTCAGAAAACACTTCTTTTTCAGAATTCCCAGTTCACTTACACATAACAACACAACCCAACATCACCAAGTTTGTAATCCTCAATGATGCTGCAATACATAATTGGATTCTCTGGATTTATTTAAATACAACAAGACTCCCTTCATGGAGCTACCAAGCTGAAAACACTGTAAAAGTAAATTAGAACAATAACAGTTCTGGAAACGTTACAAACTGTACCACAGATAAGAATACATCTTGATCTGACTACTAGTTTCTCGTTGACACGCAGAAGATTTGGTTACCAGTTGGGGTAGCTGGCCTCCATTAAAGCATCCATTGCATCTCCATGACTTGTCAGATACAGAACCAATAATGCTGTATCTGGTGCTTCATGCTCCAGCAATGATCAGGAGGACAGGATTTGAACCAAACCAAACTGACAAGAGCAGCCATTGCTCTTGGGATATTGCCCCATCCATCGGGACACTTTACATATGCCGATCATGAAAAGACAACATGTGGACTTTTATTTCAAAATTAATTATCAATTAGTAACCAAACAGCATGAACAGAACCAGTATCAACAAAACTATATGTGTGCAGTTTGCTGCAACTTTCATAAAATATGATGGTCCACAGAAAGTGAAAGCTGTACTTATGAATCATGAAATTAAAATGTGTAATATCCTCTGAAATACCTTAGGCTGTTTAGTGCGTACAATTATCTTTAACCTTCTGCATTTGTAAAATCAGCATTCAGTTGTAAATTAAGAGACCAGAGATAGACTATAGTTTTGCAGAAGTTACTCTTTATTCTTGTTCATAGTGAGGTTTAAATTGTGTGCTGCATACATTCATAGTTTTAATTGTACATCACCATAACACATGAACAGAGCGTCAATGAAAAAAATTTAACAAGCCAATAGAGCAAAAAAAATACTACTCTGGAAATAAAAACTGAAACACCAACATTTAAAAATATATGAAGCTAATGGTACCAACAAATAGAAAGGACCAAAAGGACAGCTTTGATTCTTTGTGCTACCGGTGTTCTGTTAAGTGCAAGCCTGAAACAAATCAACTCAATGAAACTCCTACCCATCATCAACTTGATACTACAGATAAAGAAGTAAGAGAACAATGGACAATAAAAGTGTGCCACATTTGGCTATTAAAAGCGTGATAAAAAATACTTGTAAACAACAAATATGTATTCCAGGTTAGTTACCGAGATATTTGACCTGTTTCAGGAAAAAAATATACTAGTTTCTTCATAGTTAGACCAGAATTCTGGAATTATAGCAATTGACCCAAGGTGGTTCTGTGAACATGTGAACAATCATAGTACGTTGCATGATTCTCTAGAGCTGTTTCTCACAAAAGATAAGAAATCCTACAATCGTGGGAAGACTTTTCGTATTGTTCACAGATTATCGAAGGGTTAACTTTTGAAGCAATTTATCTCAAATCCTTCAAATATGCAATTCCATGTGTTTTGGCTTCAGAACAAAAAATAGGAGCAAGCCTCGGCATGCATCCAACAATTTATACATGATTAGTTACTCCAGTCATTTTTTTGGAACTGAGGTGATCAATGGGATCAACAGAGTGATCGATTTCAGGACGCCACCAACAACACCAACCAAGAGTTATTTATCCCCAATCAAGAACTGACCCTAGGGACTGGACAAACTAGTTTCCCCAAAAATGTCCGAGAATCAAGGCTGGATATACTACCTTGGGGATGGAGAAAGCATCCAGGAGGGCGAGGAAATCCTGTTGCAGGTCATCGTACGATGCCGCCTCCGCCTCCAGTGGCTGGTCGGATAGCTCATACCCTCGCCAGTCCGGAGCGACGGCGTGGTACCCGGTGGCGGCCACGGCCAGCACCAAAGAGTACGGGAAGTACCTCTGCCGGAGAAGGCGCGTCGCGATGACCGCCAATACCCGCTCCCGGAAAAGCGTAATGAGCTAGGTCGCCTTGGTGAGCGAGGACGACATCGCCGAGGTCAAGGGCGCGGGGCCGGGACAGTTCAGTGCTGGGGAAGTGGGCGGCGGAAGGAGAGCAAGGTGGAGATCTGGCTAAGCATGCCGGCGGCTGTATCGCCAGAGTTGTGTCAGCCGAAGATCGGCGACGGAACCCCACACAGCAAGGTGCGAATGCAGAGGGTCAGGGCAGGCCGGTCACGTCCCCTTCCACGCTGCCAAAGCATGGTACTTGGGCTGGGGCCTAGTTACTGGGCCTGGGCTGTCTACTCGGCCAGGGCCCGGTTTCGGCCTTTTTCTGTTTTGCTACGAAAATTAGCAGTGGTATGTATCATACCGGTCACGTTTTGGCGAGTAGTATGAATTCTTTTTAGCCATTAGATGGATGAAAATAAAGGGCTGTTATTTATTTGAGGGTACCCCAAAAGAACTCATATTCTAAGGTTGTTTTTTACAGCCACTTCAGCAAATGGTCGTAAACGTTTTTTAGACCTCGAATAACTTTTCTCGTCGAAAAACCCCCGTACTTCCGTACACGAGTAGGGCTGGTCGAGGGAAACGGCCCAGCCCAATACGAGTCTCTGCTTTAGCCACAGCCAGCACCCTCGGCGCAAAACCGCCGCCGCCCCTCTTCGACTCTCTTCACCAGCATTAGGTGAGTCCCCAGCATTCCCATTCTTTCTTTTCCTCCTCGGTTGCTGTTTCTCATCCGAACTCGTGCAGATGGACCCTGGTTCTTCACAATTTCTCTGGCCTTGTCTCCTGTAGAAATTGACTTAATCATTCTATGCCGCTGACAAGTCGTTAGGATTAATTCCAGAGTGTACAATTGTACCCCATTGATGCTGATTTATTGTGAAACAACAGTATTCCTTTGTTTCTGCTGTTGCTGTAAAATAGTGAATCCCGCAAGCGGCATAGGCTACATATGGTTGTACTCAGTTGCCGAGTCTGGTGTTGACCACAAAAATATTGATAAAAGGGAATGTGCATTCTCAGTTTTCTGCAGTAAAAGTTGGATGTGATTTCAGTTCAAATAGCAGTCACACTTGTATATTATTGTAGTTACTGGTAGTATTTGTTTAACTTGAGTATGAGGTGCTGAGCATGACGGGAATGATTATCATTTATGGCATGATGATGTTTTGAATTTGAATCCATTGATTTGGCTTGGCTTTTCTTGTATTGTTGGGTATTGTTACCTTTACAGTTTCTCAGCCAGTTCTAATGGATACAACTTTTTTATGTTTCTTTGTTTTATATCAGTTTTTACTTGTCTTTTTTTATGTAGATAAGGGTTTGCTGTGGAAAGTGGAGAGATTTGGAACACAGGCAGGACATATCCATGTCGTTAACTGATGATCTGGTGGTGGAGATTTTGTCTCGGCTGCCACTGAAGTCCTTTTGCCGCTTCAAATGTGTCTGCAAGTCTTGGCTTGCGTTATCATCTGATCCACACCACCGGCAGAAGCTTCCAAGAAGTCCTGTTGGTATACTCTACCAAATACCTGAGGATGGCACTGGCATCCATCTCGCTGAACTTCCCTCAAGTGACAAAGAAATTGACACGACACTGAGCTTTGTGCCATGTTATGAGTACCTAGAACTTATGAGTTGCAGCAATGGCCTACTTCTTTGTTATCGTGGTGGTATTACAACATACCTTGCCGACATATCCCACGTTATTGTGTGCAATCCAGCAACTGAAGAGTGGATGTCACTTCCAAATACTCAACCTGGACCGGCAGACTCTGAGTATGACCTCATGTTATGCTTTGATCCATCATGGTCCCAACACTTCATTGTCTTCACCTTTCAGTCAGTTTCTTCCCTATATGGTGAATACTCCACTGAAGTTAAGATATTTTTCTCGAAGGATTCCACATGGCATGGTTGTCACTGGGAAAGGGACTCTGGATTTTATAGTACCGAGCGCTTCCTAAACGGAGTGTTGTATGTGAGCCATGTATGTGAGCATACCCTGCTGGCAATCGATGCACCTGACACAGGTACACATTGGCTCAATCAGAGGATCATTCACCTGCCAGGATTTCCAAATGGGTCAGACATGTTTGATTGTTGTGATGGGTGTTTGTGCGTGTCATCGGGGGTCTTATGCTACGCACAACAGGAACTGCACGGCTGTAAGATGCGGATTTGGAGTTTGGAAGGCCCTGACAGGTGGGTGGTGAAGCATCGCCTAAGCATGAACGGCGTATTCGGGAGGGACTTGTCGCTCTGCAGTAACCGTGAAGGATTTTTGTGCTTTGATTTTGACATCCAGGCTTTTGACTTGGAGAGGGATCTGGTTATCCTTGTTGACAAAGTTACTGACAAGATAATCTCATTCAGCATCAGTACCGGAAAAGCCTCAGAGATGATGAAGATTCCAAGGTTCGGTGAGCTGTATCGACGTATATTCTATGTGCCGTACTACTGCAAGTTTCCAGCTTTAATTAGGGGTTGAAGGGGCTCAAGATGTGAAGTTTATACTATGTATATTATGCTACTATGGATGCTATACTTTCTAAGCATCTTCTCTGCATTAGCTGGACCAAATATCTAGATTGTTCGCTTTGTGTGCCATTTGTCTGGAAGGTACTGTAGCTGCCTTTTCTGCCTGTCAACTCTGATCAAACCTATGCTTGATTAATATGGGGAAAAACTTAACTGCAGATTGATTAACATTGTTGCCTTGATGTTATTAACATGTGCGGAGACATGAATAAATACTCTGGCCACATGGGTGGAATTGCTTGCTCAGTGCATATATTCAGACATGAGTTTCAGTAGGAAGTAATAGTAGCACTGATGGTTTCGAAGCTGCAAATTGTAGCTCAGCGTCAGTGACTAGATGGACACATCAACGGGCTGTAGATGCAGATGTCAAGCTGACATGCCACACTTCTCTTCTAGTCGTCTGTAATCCATCTCCCCCTTGTCCAGACGAAAACCTGTCAACATGTTCTTTCCACTTCATGCTAGAAAACCATGATGCTTCGGCTGGTCAGGCCTAAGTAACTGCTCCGTTCATTTGCTCTCTAGGATCATCTCCATACATGGAGACGTCGAATATATCAACAAAAAGGGCATAAATAAATATAATGAAGTAAGAGAGGACCAACCTGTGTCCAAGCTCTGGTAGTTGCAGGAGTTTGCCTAGTCTTCATGCGCAATGATTAAGATTCAGAATCACGTCGACTGATGATTAATGCAATAGCCTCAAGTAGGGTTGCAAGCGGCGCCAAGATGTATCCCAAGGTTTAAATAATTTACTCTACTTATGCCCTTTTCTCTGTTTCTCTTTTCCTTTTTGTCTGTTTTTCTTTTCTGCCTTTTTTGCACATATATTGAAAAAATATTTTGTTAAAAAATGTTCAAAAATAAAAATATTCAAATTCAAAATTTGTTCAGATGTGAAAATATTCAATTTTTAAAATTCTTAAATTTAAAAGATTCCTATTTAAAAATGCTCAAATTCAAAAAAAATCAGATGTTCAAATTTGGAATAAGTTAAATAAAGAAAAGAAAAAAAAAGAAAAAAAGAAAGAAACAAAAACAAAAACAAAAACAAAATGAAAAAATGCAGAAAACCTGAATAAAACTAGACAAATGGATCCGAAGCCGAAAAGGCCAGACAAAACAACGAACAAATAGGAAAAAGTTTATACGCAAATGTGCCGCCCAAACTACTAACGTGCGTAGGCGAGACGCATACCGTCTCGCAATGGGCGGAGGATAGGGAACCTCTATTGACAGCTCCCATGCGGGAACGATGCTCACTCCGCCCGCGTGCATGCCCCACGTAACACCTTTTGCATATTTTCTTTGAAAAAATCAGATAATTGCTCACATTTTGAAGAAGTTTTGGTTTTAAGAAAAATATTCAGATATGAAAAAAATTAAACTAGAAATTTTCAAATTCGATTTTTTTTTTCAAATCTTAAAAAGTTCAGAGTTGAAAAATGTTCTAACATTGGATTTTCTTTTTCAAATTTGAAATTGCTAAAATTTGAAAAATGTCCAGGTTTTTCAATGAAAGAATGAAGCATAAAAGCAATAAACAAAGAAACAGAAAAAAATAGAGAAGAAAATGGGAGGGAAAAACCACGAGAATATCGTAAAAACTGGAAACCAGAAACAAAACAGCGAACCCAAAAAAAGCCAATAAAAAACCAGTAGGGAAACTCGGAAACAACGGAAAAAACTGGTGAAAACCCGGTTTAAGTCGATAGTGGGCTGGCCCAACTACCACCCGCACGCGAGGGAAATAGGGTTCGCGATCTTGTAGCCTCACTCCAAAACTGCCGCCGTCGCTCCTGTGATCTAATCACGGGAGAGCCCATCTGTCGGCGAGGCCGCCCCTTCCGGCACCAGTGATCTCCCCGTCTCGCTGACCCTCACGCGAGGTCTTGCAGTTGTCGCCGAGCCCTCGTGTAAACTGGCGCATTCCCCCGTCTCTCCGGCTCTCCCTCACCTTTGTGGTGCAAAAGGGATCTTAGGTCTGGGACACTCCGTCGAGTACATTTCCTCTGGTCAGTCACACTTGGGATGGATACGATGATCTTCTTGATTCATTCGCAAAAATTAAATAAAGGATCTTCTTGATTTGTCTAGGCTTATCTCATTCATTAGCAGGTGGCGCAGTAACTCAATGTGGCCTCATACACGACCTGAAGGAGTGAAGGTATATCTAGCTTCCTCGAGCCATTACTGCTGACTTACTGTAAACGACAGTACTATTCCCTTGTTTTTGCTGCTGTTGTTGTAAAATAGTGAACCCCTGTGTCCTTGTCTATGCCGCATAGGCTAGAATCAAATATTTTTTGTGACTTCACACATTTGCTAAGTCTGATGATGACCTCAAAAATATTGTTAAAATGCGCATTCTCGGTTTCTGCATGGAGACTTGGATAGTATTTCAGTTCAAACAGCAGTCACACTTGTATTTTATTGTAGTTACTAGTATTTGTTAACTTGCGAATGAGATTCTGAGCATTAAGGCAATGGTTTCCATTTATTAAATACTAGTAACGTTGTAAGTATATATAATAATCTATTCAAAGTTTCTTTTTTTGAAGGGAATCAATCCAGATTTTAAACCAAAAACTGATTCGGCAAAACTGATTCGGCTCAACTTTTCTTATATGTTGGGCATTGTTACGTTTGAAGTTAGTGGTCATTTAAACAGATACATACAACCTCTGATGCTTTCTTAGTTGTATATCATTTTTTTACTTATCTTTATATGCAGATAAGAGCCTACTGCCTCAAGCAAAGGTATATGGAACCAAAGCAAGAGATATCCCTGTCTTTGCTAACTGATGACCTGGTGGTTGAGATTCTATCACGCCTGCCATGAAGTCCTTTTGCCGCTTCAAATGTGTTCGTAAGTCTTGGCTTGCCTTCTCATCGATCCACAATACCGCCACAAGTTCCCAAGAACCCCCGTTGGTGTCTTATACCGTGTAAACGTGAATCGCTACCGCATCCATCTTGCCGAACTTCCTTATAGTGACAGAGAAATCAAGACTTAGCTTTGTGCCATGTTATGAATTTCTGGAGCTCAAGGGTTGCAGCAATGGCCTACTTCTTTGTTATCATGCTCGTCTTAAAACATATTTTGCTGACATATCCCACGTTATTGTGTGCAATCCGGCAACTCAAGAGTGGATGTCACTTCCAAATACTGAACCTAGACCAGCAGACTCTGATTATGATCTCATGTTATGCTTTGACCCATTATGGTCTGAACACTTCCTTGTCTTCAACTTTCAGTATGGGCCTTCCCGGGATGGTGAAATATCCTCTGAAGTTAAGATATATTTTTCTCCAAGGATTCCACATGGTCTAATTGTCGCTGGGAAAGTGAATTTGGGTTTTATGGTAGTTCATGCTTCGTAAACAGCGTATTGTATGTGGGGCATATACAGAAGCATGTCCTTTTGGCAATCGATGCACCTGAAAAATGTACACAGTGGCTCAATCAGAGGATCATTAAGCTGCCAGGATTTCCAAATGGGCCAGAGATTTTTTTATTGTTGTGATGGGTGTGTGGCTCCGTCATCGGGAGTCTTATGCTATGCACAACAGGAACTGGACGGTTGTATGATGAGGATTTGGAGTTTGGAAGGCCGTGACAGGTGGGTGGTGAAGCACCGTCTAAGTTTGAGTAATGTATATGGGAGGGACTTGTTGCTCCGCACTAATCATGAAGGATTGTGGTATTTCGATTATGACGTCTAGTCTTTTGACTTGGAGAGAGATCTAGTTATCCTTGTTGACAAAACTACTAGTGATATAATCTCATGCAACATCAGTACTGGAAAATGCTCGCGGATTCTGGAGGTTCCAGGCTTCGTTGAAGTGTATCACCGTGTGCTCTACGTGCCATCCTACTGCAAGTGTCCAGCTTTAATTAGTGGCTGAAGGGGCTCAAGAGAAGTTTAGCCGGTGCATATTATGCTATGAATGCTGCACTTTGTAAGCATATTTTCTGCATCCACTGCACGAAAACAGCTAGTATTATGCACTACTAGATTGCTGGCTTTGTGTGCCATTTGTCTGAATGCTAGGAGTACTACCTTAGTTGCCTTTTCTGCCTGTCAGGGCTTATCAAACTTATGCTATAAACATTTTAGGCACATGAGTGGAATTAGTTGCCCGTTGCATATTTTCAGACATGAATACATCCAGAGTTTCAGACTTATGAGAACATTTCAGTTGAAAGTAGTAACAGCGCGCGGTGAAGGTTACGCTGCTGGCATGCTACTGAAGGGGTTGCAGATACAGACAGATATGGCTAGCATGTAATTAACTTGGACCCACATACATAGCTAGTGTCACTTCAAAGCAAGTCAAAGGGAATGAACATGTCTTCTTTCTCGTACGCAGCAGTCGCCGGCATCATGCATGCACTTACCTCAGCTCAGCTGGTATAGAAAGATCTAGTAGGGTGTGTGATGGGCGACGGCACCAAACCTCGTGGCGGCCATTCCGGATAACAGGACAAAGCCTTCACGTCCGCGGCTCCGCCGACATGGTGCCGGAGCAGCGTACATGCCGCCGGATCAAGATCGGGCGGCCAACGGTGCCTAGGATCCTGGCTATCGGATATACCAAAACGAGCAGTACGCATGGGATGCAAATCTAGGACTGCTCACCACCGACGGCGCTACACCATATGCAGCCCATACTGTCTGAATTTAATTTGTTTATTATGATTTTACCTGTGAAGTGTGGAGTATGGGCACGAATTAATAGATGCCACATTTTTACATATATGTTTGACATTGTATCCCTAGCTCCTTAGCTAGCTTGGAGCTAGTGCTATATATACGTACGCGTGTGCTCCTCGGAGCTACAATGTGCCCCTCTCTCTCCGTCGTACTGAAACCAAGTACTGAATTTGTGAAGGTGATCATGTCGAGGATGGGGGCTCTCCATCTGGCTTCGGGCCTGGGAGGGAAGATCAGCAAGGAGGAAGTCAAATCAGCCGTCGAACAGTATGTATACGCGGCAACATCAATCAACAACCCGTGTTTTCTACTTACTGTACGTACTATCACTGATACACTGCATTAAAAAAATATGTATGCCAGGTACGAGAAATACCACGACCTTCACGGAGGCGAAGCCAAATCGAGGGCATCCAACTATGCTGATGTGGTATATTTATAGCTAGCTTCTTCTCTATATCTACTGCATGTCTTCAGCAAGACAGAAATACCAGTTAAGTTGATTACCATTGGTGTTCGTCATGCAGGCCAATAAGTATTACGATCTTGTCACCTCCTTCTACGAGTACGGATGGGGCGAATCGTTCCACTTTGCTAACAGGTTATATGATAGATGATTTACATTTTTCATTTGTTTCACTAATCAAAGTTCGTGAACCATGCAAGCATTCAGGGTTTTAGTTCTGAATGAATTTCACAAAGCCAATACTATCATGGCTAGGGCTAGGGTTTAACAAAACCACAACCAAGGGATTTTCTTCAGAGAACCAGAAGTTTTGTTGCAAGTTGTTTCAAAGAATCCGAATGATGTGATTTAGTCCATTTAACAACATTTAGATCCCCCCCGCAATTTTTTTCCCCGGCAAAAATAAATAAATTAGATTCCACTAATCAGGTGTATGTGGTAAAAGTGGAGTGTTTTCTCTGGTTTTTTCCGCATGTACCAGATTAGACTTTTTGACGGAAACAAAAAAAAATTTGACGGAAAACCGGACTGGACTTGAACCGAACCTTCTGAAAGTTTCCACATTATTTAAAACTTTGGCAGAATTAGTTAAAAGACTCAGTTTAAGGAAGTCCAGTAATTCACTCATGTATTGATTAAACTGGAAAAATTCCCTTATTGCGCTTAGCCATTCTGAAGTTTTGGCATTTATTGTATTTTTTGGTCAAAATTGGTTCATAATTTTGAAAATTCCCTGTACTTCAAGTAAAGTGAGAATTTTTCATCTCAGTTAGCCTATCTGATTTTAAGTTCTCGGCAAATATCAATCATTTTTTTTTTCAAACACAAATCTTGAATTATTATACTAGCTTAATCCAAGAACGGATGAACAAACTAATGGAGTTTTTCAGATTTTTTATTTTTCAACTATATATTGTTTGACAATACAATAAAAATGTGTAACTTGCAAACGGTCCGGTTCAACTCTTGTTTGGTCCTTGGAAAAGAAGGGTAGAAACTGGCAACCTTTGCCACCTAGACCTGATAGTGGAACTAGACTGTCGGAAATGTTGTCAAATGGACTAAATCCTCAGTTTTGGTTTTTTGAAATACAACTTTCCCTAGTGTAATGGTTTTTCTGGAAGAAAATTTCTCACGGTAGTTGTGATTTTGCAAAGTTTGGTCTTGAGTTGTATTTTCACCCAATCTTGTTTTCCGTGTTATGTTTTCAGATGGGAAGG
The DNA here is from genome assembly GCF_022539505.1 of Lolium rigidum. Lineage (NCBI taxonomy): Eukaryota > Viridiplantae > Streptophyta > Magnoliopsida > Poales > Poaceae > Lolium > Lolium rigidum. Next base: position 402,117,651 of record NC_061510.1, on the reverse strand, counting down.
AGAAACTCTACGTGAGAGCATCAAGCGGTACGAGCATTTCCTAGCTTTGCAACTAGGCCTCACGGAAGGCATGAAAGTAAGTGAAATTAAGACACGGTTAAAGCTGGCTATTTTGCCAATGCTAAAGGGAGAATTACAAGCAGTTTTCCGGTGAATCTTTCGAAGGTGTTGGACGTGGGATGTGGCATCGGAGGGCCTCTCAGAGAGATCGCAAAATTCAGGTATGTATGGTATGTCGATGATCCACATCTTGTGTCAGTCACACAGCTTGCATGAATGTGTGCTTTCTTTGTAGCTCTGCGCTGGTGACAGGGTTGAACAACAACGAGTACCAGATCACGAGGGGCCAGGTCTCGTGCACGCATCACTATGTCGTCTAGCCTCAAGACTTCAGATAAAACATAAACGTTTTTTCACGCGTGTCTGAAAAATAAAAATTTGCATTGCAGGAGCTCATCGGTTCAGCTGGCCTGCGTGAACGATGCAACTTTGTCAAGGTACACAGAATGCCACAGAGAAAGACTGTTACCAGCGAATTAACTGACGAAGAGGACCACGATAAGCTCTTGATAAACCGTCTCTGACTCTTTTTCTTCGGGTACATGTATATTAGGGGGATTTCATGGACATGCCATTCCCTGACGACACCTTCGACGCGGCCTACGCGATCGAGGCGACGTGCCATGCCCCTGACGCCGTATGTGCTCCCTGGACTGAACTCTGTGCACGGTGCAGAGACAGATCTCATCAAAATACATCTCACATTAACCATTTAACCGGCTGCGTCTAACTGAAACTGTGTAAACTTTGTTTCATCTCGCTGACGATCTCTGAACCGATGCACATCAGGTTGGTTGCTACAGGGAGATCCACCGTGTGCTGCGACCAGGGCAGCGGCTGGCGTTCTACGAGTGGTGCATGACAGACCGCTTCGACCCGGGCAACACCCGGCACGCGGACGCCAAGGCAGAGATCGAGCTCGGCAACGGCCTCACAGACATCCGCACCACCGCGCAGTGCGTCCAGGCAGTCAAAGACGCCGGCTTCGAGGTTCGTAGCTATCAGTCTCCCCGGTCACCAGCTGCTCCGTGGATTCAGAATTCAGAACCTGAAGATGTTGTTTGTGTTGTGCTGTTTCCTGTTTGAAGGTGATCTGCGCCAAGGACGTCGCGGAGGACTCCCCGGTGCCGTGGTACCAGCCTCTGGACCCCGACGCCGCCGGCAGCTGGTCCTCGATGACGAGCACCTCGGGATTCCGGCTCAGCCGCGTCGGCCGCCTGCTCACCCGCGCCATGGTGAAGGCGATGGAGCGGCTCGGCGTCGCGCCCGAGGGCAGCGTGAGGGTGTCTGGCCTGATGGAGACCGCCAGCGAGGGCCTCGTCAAGGGCGGCAGGGCAGGGATCTTCACGCCCATGTTTTTCGTCTTGGCTCGGAAGAAGCCTGTCGCCAACTGAAGGCATTGCCTGAACGACTACGCATATGCCCAAATCTGAGCTAGTTGACATGCTTAGGTTTGCCGACAGTAGGGAGTACTTATTGATTGTAAAATAGTACATCCAAAAATAATACTCACTCCGTCCCATGAAAACCGTCTAAGTGTGTAGATGCATCTAGATTTTGACAAATCTGGAACGAAGGGAATATAATAAAATAAAAGATCAGCCACACACTACAGAAACAAGTTAAGGTGCCGACAACCAGAAGCAATCTATACCTAATAATAAAGGAGCTAAGGTTTCTGCCAAAAAGTTTCGTCAACGCTTTTTTTGAACTGTTTTATCCTCCCACCAAATCGCATAATACTACGTGTTGCCATTGTACCGGTTCCTTTATTTCCTCTGCCTCCGCTCGTTCGTTCTTTTTTTACGTCCGCGGTTGTGCAGTCCATCCAACTTACGTCACGCTGGCCAGGATATAAATACATGCACTCATCGATCGGTAGTCACCACAAATCCCACGAAACCGGGGAGTGCTGGGCGTCCCCCAGGGGATTAGAAATCTAATCCCCCGGATCCCCAACCGTCCGATCTGTTGATCTGAAACGTTTTCGGCCGTCAGATTAAACCAACCAGCCCTCTCTCCCACTTTTGCTACCATGATGTACCAAAGTAGCAAAAAACACTTCAATTGTAGCAAAATTTATTTTCACCTAAAAACACAGAACTCGCCGGAGACTCGCCGGAGATGTCGCCGGAGACCCACCGGAGACTTAGTAGCAAAATATATATGCTATAGTAGCAAATACACACAAAGATTGTAGCAACTTTGTTTTGCTATTGTAGCAAAAGCGACCTCATCGAAGTCTCGTCGGAGACCTCGCCGGAGAACTTGTAGCAAAAAACGTATACTATTATAGCTAAAACCTAGAACAAATGTAGCAAAACCTGATTCCGCCGGATACTCGCCGGAGACATAGTAGCAAAAAAAATATGGTATAGTAGCAAGAAAACAAAAATATTGTAGCAATTTTGTTTTGCTATTATAGCAAACTATGTATTGATGAAAAATATAATTGTAGCCGTTCGTTCCACGAGACGAAACGAGAGAGAAAAAGAATAAGAGAAGGGGAACATGAGGTTTCGGCTCCATTGGCTGATGGCGGACTTGAATCGACGCCGGGGTCGTGGGGATGGCATCGGGATCTTCCAATCGGAGATGAAATGACGAACTTGGCTCCCGTTGCGGTACCACACAGCCACGGCATCACCAACACCACAGCACCAACTTCAACAGGGCAGCACCACCACTTGATGTCTCACTTCCGGGCAACCACATCGAGCAGCGAGACCAAAAACGAAAAACTGAGGACAGAGCCCAGGGTATGAGCTTGCTGCGGTGCAGGATAGAAGAACTTGGGGGGGCGTCGGCCGCGTTGGGGTCCCGCTGGGCAAGGACGGTGCCGACACGCGCGTGGAGGAAGCAGGGGTCGCTGCAGCCTTTCGGTGCGGGCAGAGCTCGGGGAAAAGCTCGACGGGATCGAGGACGGCGCGGCCGACAGCAGCAGCGTCTGCTCGCGCGCGGAGCAAGGAGGACGCGGTGGCCGGTGGCAAAGCAGAGACGACGGGAGGCGGGCGCGCTCGTAGAGGGGAGGAGCTCACAGAGGCTCGCCCGAGGAGGAGGCGAAGTCTGGGACGGCGCGACATGTGCTCGAAGCGGCGACGGCCGTTCGTTCCACGAGCCGAAACGAGAGAGAAAAAGAATAAGAGAAGGGGAATCTAGAGGTGGAAGACGACCACAGACCACAGAGGATAAGGCAAGGGCCGCGTCGTTCCACGCCACGCGCGTGGACGCGTGTCGCACGGAGGAGCCGGGGGATCAGAACGCTGTTCCCCCGGGGGAACCTCAGCGTTTTCCATCTTACAATCTTCGCTTGCGAGTCCGTAATTCGATGGAGACAAAGTTCGTGGCGGCGTATAGACGCTGGCGTCCGGCCGGTTCGAGCTCGCTAGCTATCTTCTGCTCGTTGGTATCGATGAGCGACAACCCACCACGCCATGGGATTGCTGAGTGACGACGGTCATAAAGCCGCCGGCGCCGCGCTACCTGATGGCGACCCAGCGGCAGAGGTTGTTGGATAATTAGGCACAATTTCCATGATTAAGTCCAGAATATAAAACATGATGGCAGCAACTACTAACATGTGAAACTCAAACATAATAGATGCATTAATCAACATGAGTAGCATCAGCGCAAACGGTAAAGCATCCATCGGTAAACAGATCGAGATATGTCGCACGTACCGATCTGGTGGAGGTGGCGGTGGAGGTGTAGCAGATGATGTCGCAGCAGTAACGTTGTTGATGACAACGTTGCTGACGATGGGGACGACGGGTCGAAGTAGACGGCGTTGAAGACGACGGTAGGCAGCACCGCCCGACTTGGACGGAAGGCGACCCGTGATGAAGAGCTTGAGCGGTCGCGCGAGCGCTTCCCAAAAACCTAATTCGCCCTCTCCCGTACAGGATCGCAAGGACGAGTGGTTCCGGAGACCTGCTCTCCCGTTCGCCGATGCACGTCGGCTCGCGGGATGGAGTAGGCTACGATGGCGGCGCAAGCAGAGAGAGGTGGAAACCCTAACTCGTGTATTGGATGTATTTCTGCGGTAGCCGGGCAGGAGATTATGTAGGCTCGGGAAACCCTAGGCAACATGGGCCACGCCCACGTCGCACGAACGTTTTGAGTCGGTTACAGATAGCCCACGATCCGGGAGCGACCCGAACCGACTAACTGCGACGCGTCCGTCTAGGACTCTGTTCGTTTTCCTGAGCTGCAAAAAGTAAGGAAAGTCTCGGCTCGAGGCTCAATCCACTCACCACGAGCGCGGCGCGCGTCGTGTCGTGACGTGACGTGACGTGTCGAGACGAGACGAGACGAGACGAGACGAGCGAGCGAGGAGGAGGAGGAGCACGCGTGTAGCACTCCTATTCTCACTCACTTACTAGTGGTGGAACAACCCACCTTATAAGGTGGTCTAACTTCCTCCCAACTTTCCATGTGGGACTAAACTTCCCACCTCTTGCCACTCCCTAGTGAGCTGCCACCAACTTGGGCTCAAACTCACAAGGCTGCCACTATGTGGGCTTTGAGATTTATAGGAAAAACTGAAATCTAATTTGGGCCACTAAAAGTGGGCCCAATATTTCAACAATCCCCCACCAGATCTCAAATCCTAGAGATTTACCAATACTCGGCCGCTTGTTTATATACCAAGTGTTTCAGCAGAGGCTGCTAAGTTGAACTTCCGCCTAGAACCTTAAGCTACATCCACTCACACTTGAACAATGGACTAAGCCTTGAATTGCAAGTTTTGCGTGAACAGGGTTTCACTCAAAGTCATGACCAGTACATGGCTGCCGGTAGCCTACCCCGCGGGTGAAGCATATGCGTCATACTTCATGGTCTCTTCATGAGTTTACTAGAGATCACCCAAATCTCATAGATTGCGACGTTTAACAATCGGACTCATATAGGTGTGTTATTTCAAGAATGCTCCGTAGGACAACATCTTTGCTAAAATAGCCAACATAAACACATTAAGGCTTGTTGCCAACCTGCCTTACAGCAAGCGAGAGTTGTGCATCTTCACATAGAGAGGGTTACATAATACTCTCCTCAATTAAACCACTAGTTTGTTCTTCCCGGGTCCTAATTCACGGGATCTCCGATCACAAAGGTTGGGTTACCACTATGGCGTAACATCAACGGGTCTCAAACCCATCTCCCTCGATGCACTTTCTATCACATTACGTGATAGTCCCTTTGTAAAGGGATGCTGCCGAGTTTTTGTCTGTTTGAATATATGTAACAGCTATTACTCCGGAGTTTCGCAATTTTCTGACAGACTTCAAACGTCTCTTGACGTGTCTTGATGACTTCGCGTTATCCTTAGAATTGTTCACTTTGACAATTACAATTTGATTGTCACAATTCAAAAGGATTGCCGGAACAGTTTTTTCAACCACAGGCAAGTCCATCAAGAGCTCACGCAACCATTCTGATTCAACAGGTGGTTGTGTCTAAAGCGATAAGTTCTGCTTCCATAGTTGACCTCGTCAATATGGTTTGCTTGCAAGATCTCCATGATACTCGCGCCACCTCCAAAGGTAAATACATACCCACTTGTGGCGTACGGATCAGCTACATCCGAGATCCAATTCGAATCACTATATCCTTCAAGCACGACTGGGTGCCACTGAATAGTGAATCCCATAACTCATTGTACCACATAGGTAGCGCATGACCCTATCAAGTGCATGCCAATGATCGGTACTCGGGTTTGACATGAACCTACTCAACTTGCTAACAACAAAAGAGATGTCGGGTCTAGTCGCGCTCGCTAAGTACATGAGTGAGCCAACGATCTGAGAATATCTCAATTGATCTATGGCAATCCTCCGGTTCTTGCGTAGTGTCACACTGGGATCATAAGGTGTCGAAGAAGGCTTGCTATCAATATAGCCGAACCGGCTCAAGATCTTCTCAACATAATGGGACTGCGTTAGAGTAATCCCACTCTCGTTCTTAATCGGCTTGATGTTCGGAATTACATCGGCTTCTCCCAGATCTTTCATATCAAAACTCTTTGACAAGAAAGACTTGACCTCGTGTATTACTTTCATGTTTGTACCAAAGATCAGAATATCATCCACATACAAACATAGTATAACACCTTCGCCCCCACCATGGCGATAGTAAACGCACTTGTCGACCTCGTTGACAACAAAGCCTACAGAAGTTAAAGTTCCATCAAACTTCTCATGCCATTGCTTAGGTGCTTGTTTCAGGCCATATAAAGATTTCAACAACTTGCACACCTTTCTTTCTTCACCTTTTACTACAAACCCATCAGAGCTGATCCATATAGATTTCCTCTTCCAACTCTCCATTAAGGAAAGTCTGTCTTTACGTCCATTTGATGAACGATAAGACCATAGGAGGCAGCCATGGATAGTAGTACTCGAATGGTGGTAAGTCTAGCGACATGTAAATAGGTGTCGAAGTAATCTTCGCCTTCTCTCTGTGTGTAGCCTTTCGCTACAAGCCGTGCCTTGTACTTTTCAATAGTACCATCAGGTCTTAGCTTCTTCTTGAACACCCATTTGCAGCCTACATGCTTGCATCCATGGGGTCGTTCTAACAACTCCCAAGTTCCATTAGAAAGAATCGAGTCCATCTCATTATGGACAGCTTCTTTCCAGTCATCTGCATCTGGAGATGCATATGCCTCTGCAATGGACGTGGGAGTATCATCCACAAGGTACACAATGAAATCATCACCAAAGTATTTTTCAATCCTTCGTCTCTTGCTCCGTTTAGGAGCTTCATTGTCATCCTTCTCGGTAACATTCTCATGTGATTGTTCAAAATACTCATTAGATGTACTTGGACTCAGGAATTATCTCGGTAGAAATTCTAGCAATGCTATGCATATCTTTCATAGGAAACATATTCTCAAAAAATGTTGCATCACGAGATTCCATAATAGTATCAACATGCATATCAGGTACCTCGGATTGAACTACTAAAAATCTATATCCTACACTCCGAGGAGCATAACCTAGAAAGATGCAATCCACTGTCTTTGGTCCAAGTTTGCGCTTCTTAGTAATTGGAATATTGACTTTCGCCAAACATCCACATGTGCGCAAATACGAAAGTGATGGTTTTCTCCCAGCCCACTCCTCGTAAGGGGTTTTATCTTTATTCTTGTTAGGAACTCTATTCAGGACATGACATGAAGTCAACAAAGCCTCCCCCACCATGCCTTTGATAAACCAGCGGTGGCTAACATGGAATTCACCAAGTCGGTCAGCGTGCGGTTTTTCCTCTCGGCAACCCCGTTTGATTGGGGTGAATAGGGAGGCGTCCTCTCATGAATAATGCCATGTTCCTCACAGAATTCATCAAAGATTTTAGGAAAATATTCGCCACCACGATCCGACCTAAGACGCTTGATCTTTCTCTCTAGTTGATTTTCAACTTCGGCTTTATAAATTTTAATGTAGTCTAAAGCTTCATCTTTAGTTCGCAACAAATAAACATAGCAGAATCTAGTCGCATCATCAATCAATGTCATGAAATATCTCTTTCCACCTTTTTTCAACACACCATTAATCTCGCATAGATCAGAATGTATGAGTTCTAGAGGTGCCAGGTTTCTCTCCTCGGCCGCCTTGTGAGGCTTCCGAGGTTGCTTTGATTGCACACAACTATGGCACTTAGAACCTTTGGCAATGGTGAAATTCGGAATTAAACTTAAACTGGATAGCCGAGACATTAAACCAAAATTAATGTGACATAAACGAGAGTGCCAAACACTGGTATCATCACTAACATTGCCACAAATATGGTTCACAGACTTATTATCGAAATCAGAAAGCGAAAAGCGGAACAAGCCTCCGCACTCATAGCCTTTTCCAATAAATTGTCCAAACTTGGAAACAACTACTTTATTCGACTCTAAAACAACCTTAAACCCATCTCTGCATAGAAGGGAGTCGCTAACAAGATTCTTGTTCATAGTAGGGACATGCTGCACGTTCCTCGACTGCACGATCTTCCCGAAGTGAACTTCGGATCTACCGTGCCAACACCACGAACAGAAGCATGTGACCCATTCCCCATCAAGACGGAAGAATCCCGGGCGACCTGGTAAGAAGTGAACATGGATATGTCAGCACACACATGAACATTAGCACCTGTATCAATCCACCAACATGGAGATTGAAATACTGAAAGAACGAGTAAAAACATTACCGTACCCATCAGCATTGCTAGCGGTCACCGTGTTGACTTGCCTCCCCTTTTTCTTGCGGTGTGCCCTCTCTGGACAGTCCTTAGAAAAGTGGCCAGCCTCTCCACAGGTAAAGCAGCTTAGATCTGCTTTGTTTATCATCTTTTTCTTCTTGAAGGTTGTAGTCTTCATAGGCTTATTGAAGGAGGGCTTGTTATTCCCTTTGTTCTTGCTGTAGGGTTTCTTTTGCACCATGTTGGCGCTAGACTGACCCTCTCCTTTCTCGGTATTATCCTTAGCCCGAGCTTTCTCCTCAACATCAAGAGACGCTATCAGATTTTCAACTGATATCTCCTGTCTCTTGTGTTTGAGAGATGTGGCAAAGTTCCTCCATGAAGGGGGCAACTTAGCGATGATGCATCCAGCCACAAACTTGTCAGGTAAGGCACACTTAAGGAGTTCAAGCTCTTTCGCAATGAACTGTATCTCATGAGCTTGTTCGACTACAGAACGGTTGTTTACCATCCCGATGTCATGGAAGCTCTCCATGATGTACGAGTTCATCGCTCGCATCGGTTGCACCGAATTTAGCATTCGGTGCATCCCGTAGTTCTTTACCATCCGTTATGTGCATGTACACATCACACGGACGATCAGCAAGAATACTCGTAACGCATCCGACGAAGAGAGTATTGTTTTCCTTGAACTTGTTCCGATCTTGGTCAGATATAGTTCCTTCGGGTAAACCATCACTAACTTCGAACACTTTCGGATGAGTAAGCCGGAGCGTGGCCTTAACTTGCCACCTCTTAAAGTGCACACCGGTAAACTTATCCGGCCTCGAGTGCATCGACAAAACCAGCCATTGTTAACTCAGGAAATTGCCTACAATTAGGTTTTTGGATTGTTGGATAATTAGGCACAATTTCCATGATTAATTCCAGAATATAAAACATGATGGCAGCAACTACTAACATGTGAAACTCAAACATACTAGATGCATTAATCAACATGAGTAGCATCAGCGCAAACGGTAAAGCATCCATCGGTAAACAGATCGAGATATGTCGCACGTACCGATCTGGTGGAGGTGGCGGTGGAGGTGTAGCGAGATGATGTCGCAGCGAGCAACGTTGTTGATGACAACGTTGCCGACGATGGGGACGACGGGTCGAAGTAGACGGCGTTGAAGACGACGGTAGGCAGCACCGCCCGACTTGGACGGAAGGCGACCCGTGATGAAGAGCTTGAGCGGTCGCGCGAGCGCTTCCCAAAAACCTAATTCGCCCTCTCCCGTACAGGATCACAAGGACGAGTGGTTCCGGAGACCTGCTCTCCCGTTCGCCGATGCACGTCGGCTCGCGGGATGGAGTAGGCTACGATGGCGGCGCAAGCAGAGAGAGGTGGAAACCCTAACTCGTGTATTGGATGTATTTCTGCGGTAGCCGGGCAGGAGATTATATAGGCTCGGGAAACCCTAGGCAACGTGGGCCACGCCCACGTCGCACGAACGTTTTGAGTCGGTTACAGATAGCCCACGATCCGGGAGCGACCCGTCATCCCCGTCATCAACAACGTCCGTCTAGGACTCTGTTCGTTTTCCTGAGCTGCAAAAAGTAAGGAAAGTCTCGGCTCGAGGCTCAATCCACTCACCACGAGCGCGGCGCGCGTCATGATGTGACGTGACGTGTCGAGTCGAGTCGAGTCGAGATGAGACGAGCGAGCGAGGAGGAGGAGGAGCGCGCGTGTAGCACTCCTATTCTCACTCACTTACTAGTGGTGGAACAACCCACCTTATAAGGTGGTCTAACTTCCTCCCAACTTTCCATGTGGGACTAAACTTCCCACCTCTTGCCACTCCCTAGTGAGCTGCCACCAACTTGGGCTCAAACTCACAAGGCTGCCACTATGTGGGCTTTGAGATTTATAGGAAAAACTGAAATCTAATTTGGGCCACTAAAAGTGGGCCCAATATTTCAATAGAGGCATGGCGCATCAAATCCGGGAACAACGAACAACCGAACGTAACGAAGCGGGAGATTTGCATGAAGTTGACATGCTTAGGTTTGCCGACAGTAGGGAGTACTACCTACTGTCGCGTAGACTCGATCTGTTTACTCGCGGATATAATAAAAACTCAATTTTCTTAGACGGTAGGTTTAAGTAACTCGATCTTGTCAGACGGTAGGTTTAAGATGAGCCTAATTTTATTATGGAGCACACGGACAACACCCAACACAGCAACACAAGAAACTCCATTTTTTCTAGTCCATGAAGCTGAGGCAGTGCTTCCGATAGAAATAGAACACAATTCTCCAAGAGTGGCGGAATATGACGAAGAAATTTCAAGAAAGGCATTGGAGGACGATGTCGATGCACTCGACGAAGCTCGAGACGAAGTACTGTCACGAGTCACCAAGTACCAGCAAGATTTGAAAAACTATCATAGTCGACGTCTGCGACCAAGATCCTTCCAAGTTGGAGACCTGATTCTTCGGCTTACGCAAGATAGCCATGAAAAATTCGAGTCGCCATGGCTAGGACCGTACATCGTCACTGAAGTAATCGAAGGAGGATCATACAGAATAAAGGACAAGAAGACAGGGACTGCAGAGCCAAACCCCTGAAACGTGGCGCAGCTTAGGTGTTTTTACGCATAAGTTGAAAAATAGTCATGCATGAAAATATACAATATACTGAAAAGGCCGCGAGTTTTCAGACGCACTCTTTTCCTTTCAGGGCACCGAGTGGGGCTGGAATATAGTAAAGATATTGGTGATATACATCTTTTTCTTCGACAGGCTCGGGGGTTTGCAACCCGCGAATTTAATATACATACAAAATCTTCACAATATACAACTTACAAGTTATTTGCCTTGGTTAAACACCTCGCAAAGCAATAAAGACACAAAAAAAATATAGCAACCGAAACACTCGGGGGCTAAACAAAATAGATTCAATTATATACAGTCTTCGCAATATACAAAAGTTTCAATAAAACAAGCTCGACAGGAGAGATAAGCCTTCAGTTAAGCCTCATATATATCATCTATGTTTATTCTTTCACTTTCTGCAGAGGCACCCATGAAATCAGCATAATGGCTTTCCAAAAAGAAGTTAGCGTCCATCCGAAGTAAATAATCAATCATATCTTCGGCTACGGGTGTCACCACATCGTAGATTTTGTCGACGTTTCTTCTTCGCCTCCTAAGTTTAACGTGACAAGCTTCAACAATGTTGGTCATATCCAACTTCGGATAGCGGATTTGCAGCATAATCATGGCAAACCTGGCGCCTGCCATCAATTGAGTTTTCACAAATCCATACACTTGGTGGGCACTTTTAAATTTCTCCATCAACTCAGGAAGCATCGTGGGTTGAAGATTTCGAGGAAACATAGCATTATAGACCATAGCCAATGTTCTAGTACAGAACTCGAGATACTCTCGAACCTGACCCGCGCGGTCTTGAAATCTGACAATTTGTCGGGTCCGATCCGGAGAAGACCAAAAACTGGAACCATTGTCCAAGGCAAGGTTAACAAGAAGATTGGATCTCGCATCAACTTGTTGATCTTCGGTAGCAACATCCAAAAAAGAGCCTATTCAGGGGATAGGGCACAAATAAGATGACAAGATAGTGAAGGACAAGAGATGACTCAGAAAACGTGAGACGTACCTGCCATGTCCAGACTTGCGGCAGCCATCAAGTCAAGCATATAATTTTCTCGGGACACGGCTTGTGCAGCTTCGGCAGTCACGGTTTCTTTAAATGCTAAAGCTTCTTGGGCCTGTGGAAGAGCTATTTTTTCCCGCTTGGACGATTTGCGGGACTGTTCCATGACAATAAGGGATTGTTTCTTTAAAGTTTGGAGCTATTGCCGAAGTTCAGTCAATTTTGATTGATCCAAGTTAGCACATGAAGAGTAGTCATGGGAAACATCGTCAGGGACCCGGTTTGAGCGAGAGGTAGCAGCTGAAGCAGGTGAGGTTCCAGCAATTTTGAGTAGTTATCAAATATCAACTGGAAGAAAGAAAAGGTCGACATCAATAAACAAGCAATGGATCATTCCTTCTCATTGATAAGTTGGGATATTTACAAGAGTGATGCCCCATTACAAAAGGTAAACTCCTAGTGAGTCGACGAAAATAGTCATATATCATAAAGATATCGACATCTACCAAAAGAAAGCAAACAGAGGTGTAAGTTGGTCTACTTGACCTCCGGTTTGGCAGAACTGGAGGGAGCAGCTGGCTTGTATCCGAGGAAGGAGAGGATCTTCTTCGAGTGCGGCTTGACAGCCTTAATCAAAGATTGCTGATACGTCTCCGACGTATCGATAATTTCTTATGTTCCATGCCACATTATTGATGATATCTATATGTTTTATACACATTATATGTCATATTTATGCGTTTTCTGGAACTAACCTATTGACGAGATGCCGAAAGGCCGATTCTTTGTTTTTTGCTGTTTTTGGTTTCAGAAATCCTAGTAAGGAAATATTTTCGGAATCGGACGAAATCAACACGAAGATCTTATAATTCCCGGAAGCTTCCAGAGCACCGGAGAAATGCCAGAGGGGAGCCAGGGGGCCCCACCCCACAGGGCGGCGCGGCCCAAGGGGGGGGGGCCTAGTGTGTGGGTCCCCTGTGGCCCCTCCGACTCCGCCTCTTCGCCTATTTAGTCGTCCCTGACCTAAAACCTCGAGCACGTTCGACGAAACCAGAGAAAACATTCCAGAGCCGCCGCCATCGCGAAACTCCAATTCGGGGGACAGAAGTCTCTGTTCCGGCACCCTGCCGGGACGGGGAATTGCCCCCGGAGTCATCTCCACCGCCGTCTCCACCGCCATCTTCACCGCCATCGCTGTCTCCATGATGAGGAGGGAGTAATCCACCCCCGGGGCTGAGGGCTCCGCTGTAGCTATGTGGTTCATCTCTCTCTTTATGTGATCTAGTTGAATATCATCTATGTGCTACTCTAGTGATGTTATTAAAGTAGTTTATTCCTCCTCCACGGTGTAATGGTGATAGTGTGTGCATCGTGTAGTACTTGGCGTAGTCTATGATCATAATCTCTTGTAGGTTATGGAGTTAATTATTACTATGATAGTATTGATGTGATCTATGCCTCCTTCATAGTGTGATGGTGACAGTGTGCATGCTATGTTACTTCTCGGTGTAATTGTGTTGATCTATCTTGCACTCTAAGGTTATTTAAACATGAATATCGAATATTGTGGAGCTTGTTAACTCCGGCATTGAGGGTTCGTGTAATCCTACACGAGTTAGTGGTGTTCATCATCCAACAAGAGGGTGTAGAGTGGTTCTATTATGTGATCATTGTTGAGAGTGTCCACTAGTGAAAGCGGGATCTATGGGCCTTGCTTCCAAGCATCGAATCTCCGTTTGTTTACTTGTTTTGTTGCATGTTTACTCGCTGCCATATTTTATTCAGATTGCTATTACCACTCATACTCATCCATATTACTTGCATCTCACTATCTCTTCGCCGAACTAGTGCACCTATTAGGTGTGTTGGGGACACAAGAGACTTCTTGCTTTGTGGTTGCGGGGTTGCATGAGAGGGATATCTTTGACCTCTTCCTCCCTGAGTTCGATAAACCTTGGGTGATCCACTTAAGGGAAACTTGCTGCTTGTTCTACAAACCTATGCTCTTGGAGGCCCAACACTGTCTACAAGAATAGAAGCACCCGTAGACATCAAGCTATTTTACGGCGCCGTTGCCGGGGAGGAAAGGTAAAAGGCTCTCATACTCCGGTCCCGGGCAAAGTACTTTTACTGTTGCCGTTGTGTGTGTGCTCGAAGCTATTTCCTTTAGATCCTGCAATTGCATCTTTTTGTTTCTTGTTTACACTAGTTAGGCATAATGGACAACAATGAGCTTCTTATTCTATTTCCTGATTTAAGACATGGATGGTTTGATGCGAAAATTAAAAAACCTATGGAACATATTAGTATGAACGCTTTGAACACCATTGTTGCTAATGATATGGAAAATTCTAAGCTTGGGGAAGCTGGCTTTGATGAGCATGATATTTTTAGTCCCCCAAGCATTGAGGAGAAAATTTACTTTGATGATACTTTGCCTCCTATTTATGATGATTATAATGATATTGGTCTTTTAGTACCACTTTGTTATGGAGGATAAATTTGATTATGATTACAATATGCCTCCTATATTTGATGATGAGAATAATAATGATAGCTACTTTGTTGAATTTGCTCCCACTACAACTAATAAAATTGATTATGCCTATGTGGAGAGTAATAATTTTATGCATGAGACTCATGATAAGAATGCTTTATGTGATAGTTATATTGTTGAGTTTGCTCATGTTGCTACTGAAAGTTATTATGAGAGAGGAAAATATGGTTGTAGAAATTTTCATGTTACTAAAACACCTCTCTATGTGCTGAAATTTTTGAAGCTACACTTGTTCTATCTTCCTATGCTTGTTACTTTTTTCTTCATGAACTTGTTTATTTACAAAACTCCTATGCATAGGAAGCATGTTAGACTTAAATTTGTTTTGAATTTGCCTCTTGATGCTCTCTTTTGCTTCAACTACTATTTCTTGCGAGTGCATCATTAAAACTGCTGAGCCCATCTTAATGGCTATAAAGAAAGCACTTCTTGGGAGATAAACCATGTGTTTATTTTGCTACAGTACCTCTATATTATATTTGTGTCTTGGAAGTTGTTACTACTGTAGCAACCTCTCCTTATCTTAGTTTTGTTGCATTGTTGTGCCAAGTAAAGTCTTTGATAGTAAGGTTCATACTAGATTTGGATTACTGCGCAGAAACAGATTTCTTGCTGTCACAAATCTGGGCCTAATTCTCTGTAGGTAACTCAGAAAATTATGCCAATTTACGTGAGTGATCCTCAGATATGTACGCAACTTTCATTCAATTTGGGCATTTTCATCTGAGCAAGTCTGGTGCCATTTTAAAATTCGTCTTTACGGACTGTTCTGTTTTGACAGATTCTGTCTTTTATTTCGCATTGCTTCTTTCATTGTGTTGGGTGGATTTCTTTGTTCCATTACCTTCCAGTAGCTTTGTGCAATGTCCAGAAGTGTTAAGAATGATTGTGTCACCTCTGAACATGTGAATTTTTGATTATGCACTAACCCTCTAATGAGTTTGTTTCGAGTTTGGTGTGAAGGAAGTTTTCAAGGGTCAAGAGAGGAGGATGATATACTACGATCAAGAAGAGTGAAAAGTCTAAGCTTGGGGATGCCCCGGTGGTTCATCCCTGCATATTTCAAGAAGACTCAAGCATCTAAGCTTGGGGATGCCCAAGGCATCCCCTTCTTCATCGACAAATTATCAGGTTCCTTCTCTTGAAACTATATTTTTATTCGATCACATCTTATGTACTTTACTTGGAGCGTCTGTGTGCTTTTATTTTCGTTTGTTATCTTAGTTCTCTGAATAAATTAATGCTTGTGTGGGAGAGATACACGCTCCGCTGGTTCGTATGAACACATATGTTCTTAGCTTTATCTTTAATGTTCATGGCGAAGGTTGAAACTGCTTCATTCATTGTTATATGGTTGGAAACGGAAAATGCTACATGTAGTAATTGGTAAAATGTCTTGGATAATTTGATACTTGGCAATTGTTGTGCTCATGTTTAAGCTCTTGCATCATATACTTTGCACCTATTAATGAAGAAATACATAGAGCTTGCTAAAATTTGGTTTGCATAATTGGTCTCTCTAAGGTCTAGATAATTTCTAGTAAAGAGTTTGAACAACAAGGAAGACGGTGTAGAGTCTTATAATGTTTACAATATGTCTTTTATGTGAGTTTTGCTGCACCGGTTCATCCTTGTGTTTGTTTCAAATAAACCTTGCTAGCCTAAACCTTGTATCGAGAGGGAATACTTCTCATGCATCCAAAATCCTTGAGCCAACCACTATGCCATTTGTGTCCACCATACCTACCTACTACATGGTATTTCTCCGCCATTCCAAAGTAAATTGCTTGAGTGCTACCTTTAAAATTTCCATTCTTTACCTTTGCAATATATAGCTCATGGGACAAATAGCTTAAAAACTATTGTGGTATTGAATATGTACTTATGCACTTTATCTCTTATTAAGTTGTTTGTTGTGCGATAACCATGTTTACGGGGACGCCATCAACTCTTTGTTGAATATCATGTGAGTTGCTATGCATGTCCGTCTTGTACGAAGTAAGGGAGATCTACCACTCATTTAATGGTTAGAGCATGCATAATGTTAGAGAAGAACATTGGGCCGCTAACTAAAGCCATGAATCATGGTGGAAGTTTCGAGTTTTGGACATACATCCTCAATCTCATATGAGAATATTAATTGTTGTTACATGCTTATGCATTAAAGAGGAGTCCATTATACTGTTGTCTATGTTGTCCCGGTATGGATGTCTAAGTTGAGAATAATCAAAAGCGAGAAATCCAAATGCGAGCTTTCTCCTTAGACCTTTGTACGAGGCGGCATAGAGGTACCCCTTTGTGACACTTGGTTAAAACATGTGTATTGCGATGATAATCCCGGTAATCCAAGCTAATTAGGACAAGGTGCGGGCACTATTAGTACACTATGCATGAGGCTTGCAACTTGTAAGATATAATTTACATGATACATATGCTTTATTACTACCGTTGACAAAATTGTTTCTTGTTTTCAAAACCAAAGCTCTAGCACAAATATAGCAATCAATGCTTCCCTCTGCGAAGGGCCTTTCTTTTACTTTTATGTTGAGTCAGTTCACCTATTTCTCTCCACCTCAAGAAGCAAACACTTGTGTGAAGCTGTGCATTGATTCTTACATACTTGCATATTGCATTTGTTATATTACTCTATGTTGATAATTATCCATGAGATATACATGTTACAAGTTGAAAGCAACCGCTGAAACTTAATCTTCCTTTATGTTGCTTCAATACCTTTTACTTTGAATTATTGCTTTATGAGTTAACTCTTATGCAAGACTTATTGATGCTTGTCTTGAAAGTACTATTCATGAAAAGTCTTTGCTTTATGATTCATTTGTTTACTCATGTCATTACCATTGTTTTGATCGCTGCATTCATTACATATGCTTATAATAGTATGATCAAGGTTATGATGGCATGTCACTCCAGAAATTATCTTTGTTATCGTTTACCTGCTCGAGACGAGCAGAAACTAAGCTTGGGGATGCTGATACGTCTCCGACGTATCGATAATTTCTTATGTTCCATGCCACATTATTGATGATATCTACATGTTTTATACACATTATATGTCATATTTATGCGTTTTCTGGAACTAACCTATTGACGAGATGCCGAAAGGCCAGTTCTGTTGTTCTAGCTTGTTTTTGGTTTCAGAAATCCTAGTAAGGAAATATTTTCGGAATCGGACGAAAATACGAAATCAACACCGAAGATCTTATAATTCCCGGAAGCTTCCAGAGCACCGGAGAAAGGCCAGAGGGGAGCCAGGGGGGCCCCACCCCACAGGGCGGCGCGGCCCAAGGGGGCGCCCCCTAGTGTGTGGGTCCCCTGTGGCCCCTCCGACTCCGCCTCTTCGCCTATTTAGTCGTCCCTGACCTAAAACCTTGAGCACGTTCGACGAAACCAGAGAAAACCTTCCAGAGCCGCCGCCATCGCGAAACTCCAATTCGGGGGACAGCTCTGTTCCGGCACCCTGCCGGGACGGGGAATTGCCCCCGGAGTCATCTCCACCGCCGTCTCCACCGCCATCTTCACTGCCATCGCTGTCTCCATGATGAGGAGGGAGTAATCCACCCCCGGGGCTGAGGGCTCCGCTGTAGCTATGTGGTTCATCTCTCTCTTTATGTGATCTAGTTGAATATCATCTATGTGCTACTCTAGTGATGTTATTAAAGTAGTTTATTCCTCCTCCACGGTGTAATGGTGACGAGTGTGTGCATCGTGTAGTACTTGGCGTAGTCTATGATCATAATCTCTTGTAGGTTATGGAGTTAATTATTACTATGATAGTATTGATGTGATCTATGCCTCCTTCATAGTGTGATGGTGACGAGTGTGCATGCTATGTTAGTTCTCGGTGTAATTGTGTTGATCTATCTTGCACTCTAAGGTTATTTAAACATGAATATCGAATATTGTGGAGCTTGTTAACTCCGGCATTGAGGGTTCGTGTAATCCTACACAGTTAGTGGTGTTCATCATCCAACAAGAGGGTGTAGAATGGTTCTATTATGTGATCATTGTTGAGAGTGTCCACTAGTGAAAGCAGGATCTCTGGGCCTTGCTTCCAAGCATCGAATCTCCGTTTGTTTACTGTTTTGTTGCATGTTTACTCGCTGCCATATTTTATTCAGATTGCTATTACCACTCATACTCATCCATATTACTTGCATCTCACTATCTCTTCGCCGAACTAGTGCACCTATTAGGTGTGTTGGGGACACAAGAGACTTCTTGCTTTGTGGTTGCGGGGTTGCATGAGAGGGATATCTTTGACCTCTTCCTCCCTGAGTTCGATAAACCTTGGGTGATCCACTTAAGGGAAACTTGCTGCTGTTCTACAAACCTCTGCTCTTGGAGGCCCAACACTGTCTACAAGAATAGAAGCACCCGTAGACATCAATTGCCACCTCTCCTTGTTGGTCCTCTTCGTGTCACCAGCTTTCGCCCAGTCGACGTTCTGCTGGCTCGGCAACCAAAGCTATGGTGCCCTCGACGCCAATCTTCAGGTTTTCCTGCCGGAAAGCCAACCCAAGATCCTCTCCAGGAGTAAAGCACTTAGCAAGTTCAGAGAAGGTGTCTGGCTGGCTTTTCTTCGGGAAGAAGTAGGGGAAAAGGCGCGTAAAAGCGGCCCGCGCATCAGAAATACTGCGGCGCGCCAGATCCCCATGAATTTCAAGGAGAGAAAGTGTGTCGAGAAGACGATCCCCTTCAGGCCTCTCAAGTTCAAAATCTTGGCCCATTTTTCCTGCTGAAACAAATTTCGGGTTATCAACAAATATAAGGAAAACTAATCTTCGAAGGGACTCGGGCAAAGAAATTAATGAACTTGCTGACAAAGCACCGATTCTGCGACTCCAGGCGGCCAATGACATCCTCCTAACGAGCAATCTGTTGAGTTGTATTCTCGCTCAAGTCAGTTTCAGCTTGGTGGAGTCTTTTCCGAAGATCTCCAACAGAGGCAGCGTCTTGTTCGGCCTTCTCGCGAGCTTTTTCACTTCACTCAAGCTTGATGGCGAGGTCATCGGCACGCTTGTTAGCTTTGGCGAGAGCCTCTAGCGGAAGGAAACATGGCAGAAGTGTTAAGATAGATAGCAAGATAGTCCATTGGGTGAAAAATAAAGACAATAGAAAGGTGTACCTTTCAAACCATCAACAGTGTTACGGTACCCAATGAATTGAGTACCAAGACGGATGAATTCCTTCATGAGAGGCTGATCAAAAGAAAGTTGTAAGAGAGGTCAAGAGGAAAAAACTCGACAGAAGACAAAATAGATATAAGGGTACTTACATCATCCAAGGAAGGAGTCGACGAACTCCCGGCCAATAAGCCTTGTTCCTCGCCAAGTTAAATCCTCGCTCTTTTCGGCGAGGAGGCTCGGGGGCTAGTGTCAGGAGTCGACTTCTCCAAATCTTGGTGAGGAGGTGAGGTTCCCTCCGTCGCACGACGAGTTTCCGAAAGAACTAAAGTTTGTGACGTGCTCGTTGGAGCAGTCACATTGACATCGGGTTCTTCTTCTTCTTCGCCACTGTGCACAAAAGATAGTATACGAGCATTCATAAACAATATATAAAAGGAAAAGACAGTAGGGTAGCTTACGAGCTAACGAGGGCATCCTTGAAAGGATTGAAGGCGTCCTCCTCCTCGGGAGCAGTTTCTTTGGCAGGTGATCCGCCGGGTTTGGAGGTGCCGGGATCTTCGACATCACCCCTCTTCCTCTTGTTCTTTGGGGAAGCAGCGGAAGGGAGAGAGTGTACCGACTCGGAAGCGTCGGATTCAGTATCTCTTTCAGAGGAAGCCGCGGATTTGTGAGATCCTACGACTTCACTCTCAGGGCGAGAAGTACCCTGCACATCGTCAATAACGACGGCTCGTTCGTCGACCTCCCCACCTTAGGAAGGGGAGGCAGGGAGGATAAAACTTGATGTTTCTGAAGAAGGAAATCACCAAAAGAAAGTTCAGCGAGACAGTAGTCGAAACGATAAAAACTCAGGAAGACAATTTATGCAAGATAGTAGTCGAAAAAACATAATTGCGAGAGGACAAATCATTTACCTTGGAAAGGGGATTGGCGATGTTGTACGGCTCCACTCGGCAAGAGGATGGAACTGAATCTTTTTTGCTTAGCGACGAAACACGTCGGACAAGATTTTCCAAATCCTTCACGAGAGAGATCTTTGGATATGCGGTCGACATCTTTCTCGCCAGCATACAGCCACAGAGGGTTTTTGCAAGCCTCTAGAGGCTGCACCCTAATCCTAAGGAAATGCGCAGTAATTTGGATACCCGACAGTTCTTTACCGCGGGTATTTGATGACCCACAAGTATAGGGGATCGCAACAGTCTTCGAGGGAAGTAAAACCCAATTTATTGATTCGACACAAGGGGAGCCAAAGAATATTTGTAAGCCTTAACAGCGGAGTTGTCAATTCAGCTGCACCTGGAAACAGACTTGCTCGCAAGAGTTTATCCGTAGCAATAGTTTTATAGCAAGTAGCGGTAGTGAAATATAAGCGGCAGGTGTAACAAAGACAGCAGTAGTGATTATAGTAAATAGCAGGATTAAAATATTGTAGGCACAGGGATGGATGAACGGGCGCTGCATGGATAAGAGAACTCATGTAACAATCAAGGCAGGGCATTTGCAGATAATAAAAAAATGGTATCCAAGTACTAAACAACCATAGGCATGTGTTCCGTATATAGTCGTACGTGCTCGCAATGAGAAACTTGCACAACATCTTTTGTTCTACCAGCCGGTGGCAGCCGGGCCTCTAGGGAATCTACTGGTAATTAAGGTACTCCTTTTAATAGAGCACCGGAGCAAAACATTAACACTCCGTGAACACATGTGATCCTCACATCACAGCCTTCCCCTCCGGTTGTCCCAATTTCTGTCACTTTGAGGCCTCGGGTTCCGGACAGCAACATGTGTATACAACTTGCATGTAAGATCATAAAACAATGAATATCATCATGAAACAATAACATGTTCAGATCTGAAATCATGGCACTCGGGCCCTAGTGACAAGCATTAAGCATAACAAGTTGCAACAATATCATAAAAGTACCAACTACGGATACCACCATGCCCTAACAATCTTATGACTATTACATGATCAATCTCATCCAATCCCTACCATCCCCTTCAGCCTACAGTGGGGGAATTACTCACACATGGATGGGGGAAGCATGGATGGTCGATGGAGAGGCGTCGGTGGTGATGATGGCGATGATCTCCTCCAATTCCCCGTCCCGGCAGGGTGCCAGAACGGAGTTTCTGGTCCCGAGACGGAGTTTCGCGATGGCGGTGGAGTTCTGGATGTCTTCTGGCAGATTGGTCGAACTCTCGTGCGTTTTTAGGTCGAAACCCTTAAGTAGTCTAGAGGGGAGCGTCGGGGGCTGCCCGAGGCGTCGCCACCATAGGGCGGCACGGCCCAGGTGACAAGGTATTAACTTGTCAATGCCTACAAGTAGTAGACTAGGGTTTCGTTGGATGTAGAGGGCAAGTAGATGTCGAAGGTTTCAGCCGAAAAGTACTCAACGATGTAAAAACTAGGGTTTGTGAGACAATGATTCGATGCTTTCTTTGTCCCTGGACTCCCCCTTATATAGGAGGTGGAGCCGAGGGATTCGTGATACACAAGTTTACAGAGTCCGGGAGGGTTTCTAATCCATCCCGCAAGATTACAAACAATGACTCCTATTACAACTCTAGCTTTCCTTAATAGTATCTTGGGCTTCCGAATCTTCTTATTCTTCGGGTCGTGGGCCTTCAGTAAACCCCGGGTACCATCTTCGGCAGGCCCATTGGGGATGCCTATGTCAGTAGCCCCCGAGATTTTGCTTGAATCGCAGAGTCATGGAAAATCTCCACCTTTATATTTACTTGATAACTCTGAACTTTACCACATATCTTTGCATACAAATTTCTATATTGTACAGGGATAATGGTAGTTGGGGCTAGTTCATCTGACGGATCAGGTACTAGTTAACTGCTCTAGTGGCAATCCGCAAAAACCTACTTCAAGATTACGTCCCTGGACATGATCTCGGGATACCGGTGTAAACTTCGACGAGGTGCCGCTTAAGGTCTTACCATTCTGTCGAGTACCGGTCATATTTTATCGGGTACCTAACGCGTCCGTTAGGATTTTTCTTCGTATCTGTTGATACGGAAAAAAGTAGCAAACCGACGTCAGAGACGGCGCCACGCCGCTCAGAACGGATCTGGGGTCTTACCTTCGCAAATTTTGCGGCATTCAGAGATTTATTCGCAACTTTGGCGCTCTGAGAATATATTGTCGAGTGCTTATTCGGCTGTTGGAATAGCACATTTTATTGAGTCAACGGATGACTTATATTGCTCTCCCGATGGGAGTATATGTAGAGTTATTTGTATAACTCGAAATATACTTACTTCCTCTTTCTTTTTCTTTTTCTCTCTTTTTATAATTTCATTGGGCACGCGAACAGCGTTCACGATGGGAGTAGCCCCCGAGGCTACAGTCAAGAACTTGTGCTTGAGTGTAGGCTCCACGCCTTATGTCGCTATATTTTTCTCCTGTCGCATAATTTTCAAATCTCTCGGGTGCACGAACAGCGCTCCCGATGGGAGTAGCCCCCGAGGCTATGAGCAAAAACTTGTATTTGATCATAGACTCTCGCCATTTCTATTTTGTCTTTCTCGATTTTTTCATTTTTTCCAAAGTAGCCCCCGAGCATTTGAGCAAAAACTTGTATTTGATCAAAGGCTCTCGAAACAATAATGTTCTGTTGTCGCCGTTCCTGTGAAGCTTCATAGCCGAGATTTTCTTTTACCAAGGTGACATCATTGCTGACGACAGCCACGACCAATGTATCGGGAAAACGCGAGAACCGCTCTCTCTCTGTCTTGCGGGCCCAGAAATCCTATCAATTTGACACGTCGTGCAAGTGGGGGACACACGTCCTCCGCTTTTCCTGGCGCACGTACTGTAACTCCTATGTTTTCTCGTCTGTGTGAAATTACCTTTTACCCCTTGTCCACGTGTACACCATCTGTCCCACAATCTCTCAATCCAACGGTGCGTCGGTTCACCGCACCTCTATATAAAGGTATCGTCTTCCTCCTCTAGTCTTTTCGCTCGCTCCGCACCTCTGCTGCTCCTCTGCAAAATCCTCCATTGCTCCCATTGCTCCAAGCGCTCAATCCATACTCACACTCTTCGCCGCCAAACTCATTGATGCCTCCACGCAGGCTCACGAGGCACAACACACCCGAGTCGAAGATGGCGACTGAAGATCTGGGGAACACGGAGTGGGAGAGATCCAAAATCTCCCCTCAAGACATCAACCTTCTGAAGAAACTGGGGATCAGCAAGAAAGAGGGCGCGCTTCGCTTTCCCAGTGAAGAAAGCTATCCAACTCCTCCAACGGAGTATCGGGTCAGTTTCGTCGACCACCTCATCCGTGGTCTTTCCGCCCCCATTCACAATTTCTTACAGGGGTTGCTTTTTATGTACGGACTACAACTGCACCATCTTACTCCCAACTCCATCCTCCATATCTCTATCTTCATTACGCTTTGCGAAGCTTTCCTTGAAGTTCAGCCTAACTGGGCTCTATGGAAACACATTTTATTCTGTCGCCGTAATGGCTCCCACGGCGTCGCCTATAAGATTGGCGGCGTTGTCATCTGCGTCCGTCCCGACGTTGAATATTTTGACGTCAAATTCCCCGTCTCAGTAAAGGGTGGCGCAAAAAGTGGTTGTACATTCATGAGGAAAACCATGGCTCTGTTGAAGACAACATCCCTCCTTTTGATGGCACCGAGAAAATCTACCGCCGTCGTTCCTGGGATGCAGAAGCTACCGACGAAGAAAAAGCGGCGACAAAAGCCTTGATGATACGCATTCGCCAACTCCAAAATACCCGAGTTCAAGAACTGTCGGGTGTCCAAATCACGGCGTACTTCCTTAGGACCAGGGTGCAACCTCTGCAAGCTCGCAAGAATCCCCTCTGGAAATATGCTGGCGACAAAGATGTGGATCGCTTGTCGGTGGATTTGCCGGTCAAGGATTTGGAAAAACTTGTCCGAAAAATCTCCTCCCTCAACAAGAAAGATCCTGTCCCCTCGTCTTGTCGCGTAAAGCCGTATAGCGCCACCAACGCGCTCCCTGAGGTAATGTTTGCATGGACTATTTTTCTTCGAGAACAAATTTTTGTTGACATCCCTTCCATAATTTTTTGTCGACATTCTTCTTTTTTGCAGAATCACCCAAGTCTTGTTTGCCTTCCTCCCCTTCCTGAAGGTGGAGAGGTCGAAGAACGGGCTGTTGTCACCGACGACAACCAGGGTACTTCTCGCCCTGAGAGTGAAACCGCGGGTTCTCAAAAATCCGCGGTATCCTCTGAAAAGGAAGATTCCGAGGCTACCGGATCGGCACACTCTCCTCCCCCAGCTGTTTCTCCCAAAAACAAGAGAAAACGGGATGAAGTTGTCGACTCCGGCCCCTCCAAGACCGGCACACCTCCTGCCGAAGAAGTTGCTCCTACTGAAAAAAGGACAACTTTCGACCCTTACACCGATGCTCTCGTCAGCTCGTAAGTTCCTGCCGCTGTTTGTTGTTTGCCAGTGTTTGTTTCGACTATATTGTTTACTGTCTTGTCGCCTTTTGGTAGTGATGATGAGGATGATATTCAACCTATTGACGCGACTGCTCGAACGAGTACGTCCCGCACTTTAGTTGTTTCTGAAGCTCCTCCTGATGGGGATGAAACTTCTCCTCCTCAACAAGATGCAGAGCATCCCACTCCAATTGCCAGCCCCCGAGCCTCTTCACCAAAGAGAGCTAGGGTAGAAGCGTCCAAGGAACCTCTTCTGCTGGCTGGTAGTTCCACTACTCCTTCATTGGATGATGTAAGATCTTTACCGTTCTTCTCCCGAATATTTCAGCATTTGTCGACTCCCCTTTGTTTCTTGCGTAAATCCTGTCGAACTTTTCCTTCTATATTGACTTTTCTTTTTTTCTTTTGCTCTTTCTTCAGCCTCTGATGAAGGAATTTGTTCGCCTCGGTACCCAATTCATCGGGTACCGTGACCATGCAAATAAACTTGAAGGTACTACTTTTTCCTTGCTCTCTCTACTACATATACTCCTTTATTTTTGCCGTATCATTTACCGTCATTTATTTTTACCAGAAACTCTTGCCGAAGCCAACAAACGCGCTAACGCTCTTGCTGTTAAGTTAGAGCAAAGCAAAGCAGCCCGCAAGAAAGCTGAAGCAGATGCTGCTACCGTCGAAGACCTGCGAAAAAGGCTTCATGCCGCGGAAACTTCTCTGAGCGAGCATATAACCGAACAATCTGCTCGCGAAGGATTAATTATCAAGCGCTTAGAGTCGCAGAGCCGTCGCTTTGTCAGTAAGTGCCCAAACTATGTTGATTTTGTTGAACTTGCTTTCTCTTTACTTGTTTATTGACCAATAACATTTTGCCTTAGCAGGGAAAACATGTCAAGAATATGAACTTGAAGATCCTGACGATGATCCCCTTCTTGACGCGCTTTCTCTCCTTGAAATTCATGGAGATGAAGCACGCGAAGGCCTTGCTGAAGCTGGGGTGGGACTGTCGCGGCTCTACCCTTACTTCTTCCCGAAGAAAGAGGAACCCGCGCCTTTCCTTGCTCTCGCTAAATGTTTCAATTCTCAAGAAAATCTTGGGCTCAAACTTTGCCAAGAAGGTTTGAAGATTGGCGTTGAAGGCACTATTGCCCTGGTTGCCGACAGCCAACAAAGTGTCGATTGGACTAGGGTTGGCGATACACAGGAGATGGAGACCAGGAAGTGGCAGTCACTGATCAAGGCTGCGAAGCCAAACTCGAAGAAGATCCTCGCCTATCTTGGATGCAAGCCAACTCGAGCTCCAAGTTCATCAAAGCCGGAGGTCAAGTAGACCACCTTTGCTTTCTTTATTGTTCTCTTTTGATGCTGTCGCCTTTTATAGGTTTGGCGAAAATTGTCTCCTTGGTTCAGTAGGAACCATCCTTTTGTAATAGCTATGTAAATACGTCGAATATCAATGGAAATCTATTTTGCTGGATGATTGATGTCGAGCCTTTTCTTTCAGTTGACGTTCGATAACTATACTCCAACTCCTGCTCCTTTCGATATTTTGCCTACTTCTTCTCTCTCGAAGAAAATGCTTGTTAATACTGAACTTGGTGAAGATTCCTCGAGTAAGAATTTATCGCAAGACTTGGAAGAACTTCGTCAACAACTTCAGTCTATCAAAAAACAGTCACTTATGGTAATGAAGCAATCTCGAAGATCTTCCAAGAGGGAAAAAATTGCTCTGCAACAGGCACAAGAAGCCATAGCTGCCAAGGAAACTGCTCTGGATGAAGCCGCGAAGGCTGCTTCTCGAGAAAACACCCTGCTTGAATTGATGATTGAGGCAAGCTCAGAAATGGCGGGTATACTTCTTGGGCTAGTCCTTCTCTCCCTTTTTGTACTTTGCCTGTTTTCTGCCTTTAACTGATGTACTGTCACCAAACAGGTCCCTTTTTGGATGCTGAGGCCGAGGATCAAAGAGTGGATACAAGATCAAATTTTCTTATTAACTTAGGTCTTGATCATGGCGTCCTCTTCTGGGCCACTCCAGAGCGTACCCGACAAATTGTAAGATTCCAAGACCGCTCGTGCCAAGTTCGGGAATTTCTTGAATTTTGTTCCAGCACTTTATCCAAGATTTTCAATGCTATGTTTCCTCGGAATGTTCAACCAAAATCTCTCCTCGAACTGATGGAGAAATTTAAGGATGTGCAGAAGATCCATGGCTTTGTAAAAGCTCAACTGATAGCTGGTGCCAAGGTTACCCTTATTATGCTTCAAATCTACCATCCCAAACTTGATATGACAAAGGTAGTGGAAACTGTTCATACTAAGCCGAGGCAACGGCGAAGAGGTGTTGATAAAATAAATGCACGGATTACCCCAGTAGCTGAGGAAATAATTGATGACCTTCTGCGGATGGACGCCGACTTTTTTGTAGACGGCCATTATGCCGATTTTTTGGGTGCTGCTCCCGAAGAAGCCAGAGTAAACATTGATGAATTGTTGGGTCGCAACTGAATTTGTATTTTGTCAATAAGAACTATATCTTTGCTGTATGTACATTGTAAGTTGTATATATTTTTCTTCCTTCAAGCCCCCGAGCGTCTTGGCGGTGAGCTGCTATATTGTCTTTGCGAGGTTAAACCAAGGGAAACAATTTGTAATGAGTATACTATATTTGTGGGTACTAGCCCCCGAGTCTTTTATTCTTTTTTGATTGCTATTTTGTATCTTCCTTGTATCTGGTGAGGTATTTGGTACCAAGGCGAAATATTTTTGCCAGTTAGATTCATCTATATTGCAAATATATTTGTAAATTCGAGGCGTAAGCCCCCGAGCGTGTCGAAGAAAAAGATATATATCTCCACTATCTTTATTATATTGCAGCACCGCGAGCTCGCCTCATTAAAAACCTTTCCCGGCCCCACTCGGTGCCCCGAAAAAGGAAAAGAGTGCGTCTGAAAACTCGCGGGCGTTTCAGTACATTGTATTTTTACAAGG
This sequence comes from Lolium rigidum, assembly GCF_022539505.1. Taxonomy (NCBI): domain Eukaryota; kingdom Viridiplantae; phylum Streptophyta; class Magnoliopsida; order Poales; family Poaceae; genus Lolium; species Lolium rigidum. The sequence goes on along the minus strand of NC_061510.1, from coordinate 402,089,583 downwards.
AGGGCTATATTTTGACTCTAGGCGTAAAAACGCCGTAGCTGCGCCACATTCCAGGGGTTTTTCTCGGGATTCCCTGTCTTCTTGTCCTTTATCCTGTACGCTCCTCCTTCGATGACTTCAGTGACGATATAAGGGCCAAGCCATGGTGACTCGAGTTTTTCAGTACGATCTTGATTGAGTCGCAGGACTAAGTCTCCAACCTGAAAGGATCTTGGTCGCAGACGTCGACTGTGGTAGTTTTTCAGGTCTTGCTGGTATTTAGTGACCCTTGACAATACTTCGTCTCTGGCTTCGTCCAATGCATCGACATCGTCTTCCAGCGCCTTTCTAGAAGCTTCCCCATCATATTCCGTGACTCTTGGAGAATCATCCTCTATCTCTATTGGCAGTACTGCCTCAGCTCCATGGACCAGGAAAAACGGAGTTTCCTGTGTCGCCGTATTTGGTGTTGTTCGAATACTCCACAGCACACTTGGCAGCTCCTCTGGCCAAGTATGTCGAGCTTTTTCCAATGGCCCTAACAAACGCTTCTTGATACCATTGGCTTTCTCGACTTGGCCATTAGTTTGAGGATGCGCAACTGACGCGAAGTGCAATTTGATGCCTACCTCTGCACAGTACGCCTTGAATTCCTTGGATGTGAAGTTACTGCCATTGTCCGTGACGATGCTATGAGGTACTCCAAACCGAAAAACAATGCTCTTCACGAATTTTATTGCTGACGCTGCATCTGGTGAATTTATCGGCTTCGCTTCTATCCACTTGGTGAATTTGTCGACAGCGACAAGCATGTACTCGTATCCTCCTGGCGAAGCTTTGTGCAACTTTCCCACCATATCGAGACCCCACTGAGCAAAAGGCCAAGATAAGGGTATTGGCATTAATTCTGCTGCCGGAGAGTGAGGCTTTGCGGCAAATCTCTGGCACGCGTCACAAGTTCGCACTATCTCCTTCGCGTCCTCAATTGCTGTCAACCAGTAAAATCCAGCTCGAAAAACCTTGGCTGCAATAGCTCGACTACTCGCGTGATGACCACATATTCCTTCGTGCACGTCCTTCAGGATTGTCCTTCCTTCTTCGGGTGTGACGAACCTTTGTAACACACCCGAAATACTTCGTTTGTACAACTCCCCTTTGACCACCGTGAAAGCTCTGGATCGTCTAATAACTCGCCTTGCTTCAACTGGATCGTCGGGTATTGTTTTCCTTAAGATGTATGATATGTACGCCTGCATCCATGGAATTTGCACCATCAGTACTAGATCTTGTTCCTCTTCTTCTTCTTCTTCTTCCAATGTTTCTTTCGCAGCCCCCGAGGGTTTCTCGTTCTTCTCCTTCTTTGTTGATTTCTTCGGCTTTGTGGATCTCTCTGTTATCTCCTCCCAGAACACGCCCGGAGGAATTGCAAGACACTGCGACCCGATGTTCGCAAGCACATCGGCTTCGTCATTGCTTAGCCTGCTGATATGATTTACCTCGCATCCATCAAATAATTTCTCGAGCTTATTGTATACTTCTTTGTATGCCACCATGCTATCATTGACTGCATCACATTGGTTCATGAATTGCTGAGCCACCAATTGTGAGTCGCCAAAGATTTTTAGTCGAGTTGCGCCGCAGGCTTTTGCCATCTTCATCCCATATATAAGAGCTTCATATTCTGCCTCATTGTTAGATGCATTTGGGAACGTCATCCGTAAGACATATTTTAATTTGTCGCCTTCAGGTGATATGAGTATCACGCCTGCTCCAGCTCCCTCTAACCTCTTGGACCCGTCAAAGTTCATAGTCCAGGTTCTCGATAAATCCGGAGGTCCTGTGTTTTGCAACTTCATCCATTCTGCGATGAAGTCTGGTAGAATTTGCGACTTTATTGCTTTTCTTTTTTCATACGTGATGTCCCGAGGAGAAAGTTCTATTCCCCAAAGGGAGACACGACCTGTAGCTTCTGGATTGTTGAGTATATTGGATAAAGGCGCCTCGTTGACCACTATTATCGGATGCGCCGGAAAATAGTGCCGCAATTTTCTTGCGGTTGTGAACACTCCATATGCTAGCTTCTGGTACTGTGGGTACCTCTGTTTAGAAGGCGATAATACTTCAATAATGAAATATACTGGCCTCTGCACTCCGTGGAGTTTTCCTTCTTCTTCTCTTTCGACAACTAGCGCCGTGCTGACCACCTGGGGTGTAGCCGCAATGTATAGCAGGAGGGGTTCCTTCTCTTTTGGCGCCACCAAGATTGGTGGTGTCGAAATTGCGCGTTTAAGATCCTCGAAAGCTCTATCTGCCTCTTCGTTCCACTGGAACTTATCTCCTTGCTTGATTAGGGCGTAGAACGGTAACGCCTTTTCTCCTAGTCTGGCGACGAATCTGCTTAAATCTGCGACTCGCCCAGTTAGCTGCTGTATTTCTTTCAACTTTGTTGGCTTCCTCATTGTTACGATAGCTTGGATTTTTTCGGGATTAGCTTCGATCCCTCTTGCTGAGACTAGGAACCCGAGAAGTTCTCCTGCAGGGACACCGAAAGAACACTTCGTCGGATTTAACTTAAGACAAAATTTGTCGAGGTTGTCGAAAGTTTCCTTCAAGTCCTCGATTAATGTTGCCCCCTTTTTTGATGTTATGACGACATCATCAATGTACACTTGTACGTTTTTCCCAATCTGTGTTGCTAAGCACTTCTGCATCATCCGCTGATATGTTGCTCCCGCGTTTTTCAGACCAAAAGGCATTGTTTTATAGCAAAACACGCCGTAAGGTGTGATGAACGCTGTTTTGACCTCGTCTTCTTCTTTCAATCTGATCTGGTTATAACCAGAGTAAGCATCCAGGAAGGAAAGACGTTCACATCCTGCCGTGGAGTCGATAATTTGATCGATCCTCGGGAGGGGAAAGTGATCCTTTGGACAATGTTTGTTGAGACACGTAAAGTCGACACACATGCGAAGGACTTTAGTGTTTTTCTACGGGACCAACACTGGGTTTGCTACCCACGTGGCCTCTGTATTCAGCTCCTTGATGAAACCAGCTTCTCTCAGTCGATCAATCTCCGACAGCATAGCTTTGCGGTTTGGCTCCGAAAAACGCCGCAAAGGTTGCTTGATTGTTCTCGCTATTGGATCCAAATTTAGGTGGTGCTCGGCAAGTTTCCTGGGTACTCCTGGCATGGTAGCTGGACACCATGCGAAGATTTTCCAGTGCTCACGGAGGAACTCGACGAGCGCGCTTTCCTATGCGAGGTCCATGTTTGTCGCGATGGACGTCGTTTTCTTCGGGTCTGTCGGGTGAATCTGCACTTCCTTAGAATCTTTTGCGGTGTTGAAGGTTGATTCCTTATTGGGCCTCCCTACATCTGGCAGCACATCATAGTCAGTTGTAAGTCTCGACGCCATGTATTCTGCTTGCATCCCGAAAGTTTCTGACAGTCGATGAAAATCTTTGTCACATTTATCGGCTAGCGCGAAGCTTCCCTTGACTGTGATTGGTCCCTTAGGTCCAGGTAACCTCCAAAGCAGTTATGTGTAATGTGGTACCGCCATAAACCTGGCATATGCTGGTCGTCCCAACAAAGCGTGATACTGCGATGGAAAATCCACAACTTCGAATTCCAACCTTTCTATCCTGTAGTTTTCTCGGGTCCCAAACTGAACATCGAGGTTGATCCTCCCCAATGGGTAACTTGGCTTCTCTGGTGTGATGCCATGAAAACGTGTGTTGGTTGGTTTCAAATTTGCTAGGGAGATGTTCATCTTCCTTAGCGTATCTGCGTACATAAGGTTTAAGCTGCTGCCGCCATCTATAAACACTCGAGATACATCGAATCCTGCGATTACTGCCGGTAAGATAAGTGCTGATCGCCCTGGTCGAGGAACTTGCTGCGGGTGATCCGCTATTGTGAAGCCAATGTCTTGCCCTGACCAATTTAAGTACTCAACCGTTGGTGGAGGCATCTTCTCTGCCATGAACACTTGCCGCGAGATTACCTTCTGAGCCCTATTAGATGGCCTGGCTTTCTGAATCATCGAGACCGCACCATTGGAATTAGTGTCAACATATGGAGGTGGTTGTGGTGCTGCCGCTATTCTGAGCTGATGTCGATTTTCGTCCGTGATCGCGGGAGGAGGTGGCAAGTGGATCTCACTCCTGGGCTCCTGGGGGTTTCTATTTGTTACTTGAGCATTAGCTATCCCTGCAACTCGCAACATTGCCTGAAAATTGTGGCAGTCCTTCTGCAGATGTCCTGACTGCCTTTTTCCATTATTATCGAGATAAAAATGCATCTGGCATGGCCCGTTCATCATATCTTCGGGAGTTACAAAAGGTCTTTGAAACCTTGACCCTCTATTTTGCCTGTTATTCCGAGAATCATCTCTATTGTTGCCTTGCTGCTCGTTACTCCTTTGATAGTTGTTTCCTCCATTATTTCCCCGAAACCCAGCCGATATTTGGCCAGGAGCATCGTAACTCGAAAATTGTCGAGGGAATCGTCGTCTATTTTGAAAATTTCGACTGCGGTCCTCCTCTGGTGACCTGTGTCGTTTATTATGTAAAGCATCTTCGCCATCTTCCCATCTGTTTGCTATTTCCATTAATGCTGATATTGTCCTTGGATTTGTTCTTCCCAAGTCCTCCACAAAATCTCCTCGTCGAACTCCTGCTACGAACGCATCTATCGCTCTCTCGTCAGATATATTTTCTGCCGAGTTTTTGATGATGTTCCACCTTTGAATGTACTTTCTCATTGATTCATCATGCTTTTGTCGACATGACCTCAACTCCTCTAGTGTCGTAGGCTTTTTGCAGGTTGACCGAAAGTTCTTGACAAACACGTCTTCAAAACTATCCCAGCTGTCGATGGAGCCTGGGGGAAGCTTCTTTATCCACGATCTGGCGGCTCCGCTCAGATGTATCTGAATGCTCTGCATGGCTGTTACTCTGGTTCCACCTATCAATTTTACCGTCTCGAGGTAATCGACCAGCCAATCCTCGGGATCTTGCAGGCCATCAAATTTCTTGAAACTATCGGGTAGCTTGAATCCTGATGGGACTCGAGTTTTTCGGACCCGTCGCGTGAAACACGGGAGTCCACACATATCCTCTTCAGCTAGTTCTGGTGAATGTCGATGTTCTCTTCTATCTCGTCGCGCTCTATCTACCCTGGCCTGAGCCGCCGTATCTCTGACTCCACTTGCTCTTGGTGGATCTTGCACTGCTGTAGTAGGTCTCGGGCTATTTTGCCTTGCAGTTCCTTCGAGAGGTGTGGCTGCAAACGCTGCTCCCATGGCTCCACACCCTGCCATGGCCATGTTATACAACGCTTCCCTTGGATCCCCGGGAGGTGGCCTGGACGCTAGGATGAAAGCTTGCGTTGCCATGTATCCTGCTTCCGGTGTTTTTGGAATGATATCCCCCCTCGTGTCGATTGACATAAAAGACATATCGAGGTTTTGAATTAAAGTCTCTCTTTCAGCCTCAAGTATATTTTGTAGTCGAGATCTTGCTCTCCGTCGAGCTTCTCTGTGGCTATCTCCCGAAGTTCCTGATTGTCGACTTAACTCCGCTCTTCGCCTGCTTGATGCGGAAGCTGCCTCCCTTCTTCTATTCAGAGCAGCTGTCTGTTTTTCCAATTCTCTTCCAGCTCGAGCGAGCCTATATTGGTAGGCCTGCAATTTTTCAGTCGTAGCAGTTGTCGCCATTGGTTCTAAACCATCCATGGCTCTTGCGGCTCTATCCCATGCTGCTTGTGGAAGTTGAACCCTAATACGTGGTCTAGGCCCGACATATTTATTGCCCAAACCTCGCCTTAGGTCAGACGGATCGACATATGGATTTCCCAATTCGTCGAAAGCCTCTGACGTCTCCTCCTGATCGCGACTTGCTTCTCCAATGGCGTAAATCTGATGATATTTTGGATTCTGAATTTTGTCGGGTTTGGTGACACCATCATAGAGATTGGTGAAGACCTTTCCAACAATGATGGATTTGTCGATGAAGTTGAAGTTGTCGGTGTCACTCGAGTCATCGCTTATATAGGAGTCCGCGGATGACTCGAAGGACATGTCGCTGAAGATCTTGGCGAGTTTTTCGCTTGCCTTGGTGCCGATGAAGCGTGGCGACGAAATCTCCTCGTCGCCTGACTCGATGGATGATGCTGAACTTAAAAAATCAGGATCAACCGCCGATAATCCCGACGAGATCGAAACTTCGAGACGATACGCTCCTTCTTTCTCGACGCGGAAGTGGAACTTTCCAAACGTCATCTCCATGGGCTCCTCCAAATACGCATATGCATTCAAACGGGAGGGCGGGTGAGGAACAAAATCAACGAGATCAGTTTCTACCTGTTTACCTCTGTCCATGATGTTGCTTGCTACTGACGAAGTCGACGATCTTGAACGTGCCATCGAGATCAGCTCCTTGTCGCCTCTAGATCCCACAGACGGCGCCAATTGACAAGGTATTAACTTGTCAATGCCTACAAGTAGTAGACTAGGGTTTCGTTGGATGTAGAGGGCAAGTAGATCTCAAAGGTTTCAGCCGAAAAGTACTCGACGATGTAAAAACTAGGGTTTGTGAGACAATGATTCGATGATTTCTTTGTCCCTCGACTCCCCCTTATATAGGAGGTGGAGCCGAGGGATTCGTGATACACAAGTTTACAGAGTCCGGGAGGGTTTCTAATCCATCCCGCAAGATTACAAACAATGACTCCTATTACAACTCTAGCTTTCCTTAATAGTATCTTGGGCTTCCGAATCTTCTTATTCTTTGGGTCGTGGGCCTTCAGTAAACCCCGGGTACCATCTTCGGCAGGCCCATTGGGGATGCCTATGTAACCAGGGGCCCACCACGCCGCCTTGTGGGGTGGGCGCCTCGTGGCCCCCCCCTCCGTCTCGTCTTCTGGCTCCGTCAATCTTCTGTGAAAATAGGCCCATTGCGATTATTTCCGGGGATTTTCCTGAAAGTTGAGTTTCTGCACAAAAATAAGATACCAGGGCAATTCTGCTCAAAACATCGTTAGTCCGTGTTAGTTGTATCCAAAATACATAAATTAGAGGCAAAACAATAGCAAAAGTGTTCGGGAAAGTAGATACGTTTTGGACGTATCAGTATTCTGGAGCTCATGGATGCGCTTCGTTAGTGAATCTGTCGCCATTTTTTCTTCTTCGGTAGCTTCCGCGTCCCATGATCGGCGTCGAAGTATTTTTGCGCTACCGTCAAAGGGCGCGATGTTGTAATCCTGCGAGTCAAGATACTCCTCGCGGATGTATAGCCATCTCGTGCGCCACCCTTGGACGGAGTCGGAGAATTTGACGTCAAAATAATCGACGTCAGGACGGACACGGATAACAACACCACCTATATTGTAGGCGATGTTGTGGGAGCTGTTGCGGCGAATGCAGAAAATGCGTTTCCACAGGGCCCAATTCGGATGGGTCCCGAGAAAGCACTCGCAGAGGGTGATAAAGATAGAAATATGGAGGATAGAATTGGGGGTCAGCTAGTGCAGCTGCAGCCCGTAAACAAAAAGTAATCCACGAAGGAATTCGTGGATAGGAGCGGAAAGACCGCAGATGAGGTGGTCAATGAAGGTTACCCGGTATTGGATGGGGGGCGTCGGGAAGCTTTCTTCACTGGGAAAGATCAGCGCTTCCTCCTTCTTCATCAATCCAAGCTTTTTCAGCAGGTTCGTGTCTTTGTTGGAGATCTTAGATCTCTCCCACTCAGAGATCTCCAGATCTTGTGTCGCCATGCTCGCTTCTGGAGTGGTGTGCCTGGTGAGCCTCGCCAGCGGTGGCATCAACGTTCGCGCTGGAGAGATTGGGTACGAGCACGGGCGTAGGAGCTTGTTTAGTTGCAATGAAAGCTTTTGGACAGAGAGAGGATAGGAGCGTGGCGCAGCGAAGGAGATTTCTGAGGAAGACGACGGTTACTTATAGCGAGCCATCGAATCGTTGAGCCGTTGGATGACATAAAAATGGATCTAACGCCTTACACGTGTCTCCACGGGTAACAATGACATTTTACAGCGACATAACTTGACAGGCGCTACAGCGCGCGTGCCAGGGAAAGTGGAGGACTGATACGTCTCCGACGTATCGATAATTTCTTATGTTCCATGCCACATTATTGATGATATCTACATGTTTTATGCATACTTTATGTCATTATTATGTGTTTTCCGGAACTAACCTATTGACGAGATGCCGAAGGGCCAGTTCCTGTTTTCTGCTGTTTTTGGTTCCGAAATCCTAGTAAGGAAATATTCTCGGAATCGGACGAAATCAACGCTCGGCATCCTATTTTTCTACGAAGCTTCCGGAACACCCGAGAGCCGCGCGAGGAGGGCCCTGTGGGCCCCGGACGACGAGGTGGCGCGGCCCAGGCCTTGGCCGCGCCCCCCTAGTGTGTCGTGGCCTCGTCGACCCTCCGACTCCGCCTCTTCGCCTATATAAAGGTCCCTGACCTAAAAACCTCGACACGTTCGACGAAACCAGAGAAAAACCTTCCAGAGCCGCCGCCATCGCGAAGCCAAGATGCGGGGGACAGGAGTCTGCGTTCCGGCACGCCGCCGGGACGGGGAAGTGCCCCCGGAAGGCTTCTCCATCGACACCACCGCCATCTTCATCAACGCTACTGTCACCCATGAGGAGGGAGTAGTTCTCCATCGAGGCTCGGGGCTGTACCGGTAGCTATGTGGTTCATCTCTCTCCTATGTACTTCAATACAATAATCTCATGAGCTGCCTTACATGATTGAGATTCATATGATGATGCTTGTAATCTAGATGTCATTATGCTAGTCAAGTGGATTTTACTTATGTGATCTCCGGAGACTCCTTGTCCCACGTGTGTAAAGGTGACAGTGTGTGCACCGTGTGGGTCTCTTAGGCTATATTTCACAGAATACTTATTCACTGTTATGAATGGCATAGTGAAGTGCTTATTTATATCTCTTTAAGATTGCAATGTGTTTTGTATCACAATTTAGCTGTGTGCTACTCTAGTGATGTTATTAAAGTAGTTTATTCCTCCTGCACGGTGTAATGGTGACAGTGTGTGCATCGTGTAGTACTTGGCGTAGGCTATGATTGTGATCTCTTGTAGATTATGAAGTTAACTATTGCTATGATAGTATTGATGTGATCTATTCCTCCTTTCGTAGTGTGAAGGTGACGGTGTGCATGCTATGTTAGTACTTGGTTTGGTTATGTTGATCTGTTATGCACTCTAAGGTTATTTAAATATGAACATTGAATATTGTGGAGCTTGTTAACTCCGGCATTGAGGGTTCGTGTAATCCTACACGGTTAGTGGTGTTCATCATCCAACAAGAGGGTGTAGAGTCTAGCATCTATCTATTTATTCTGTTATGTGATCAATGTTGAGAGTGTCCACTAGTGAAAGTATGATCCCTAGGCCTTGTTCCTAAATATCGCTATCGCTGCTTGTTTACTTGTTTCTATGCATCTTTACTTCCTGCAATATTACTACCATCAACTGCACGCCGGCAAGCACTTTTACGGCGCCGTTACTACTGCTCATACTTATTCATACCACCTGTATTTCACTATCTCTTCGCCGAACTAGTGCACCTATTAGGTGTGTTGGGGACACAAGAGACTTCTTGCTTTGTGGTTGCGGGGTTGCATGAGAGGGATATCTTTGACCTCTTCCTCCCTGAGTTCGATAAACCTTGGGTGATCCACTTAAGGGAAACTTGCTGCTGTTCTACAAACCTCTGCTCTTGGAGGCCCAACACTGTCTACAAGAATAGAAGCACCCGTAGACATCAAGGACGTGTGTCCCCACTTGCGTAACGTGTCAAATACCGCAGGGTTTTGGACCCACAAGTCAGTGACAGGACAATACTCGCGTCTTCCCAATATAGCGATCGTGGCCGTCGTCAGCGCTGATGTCACTATGAGGGAAACTTCGACTGCGGTGCTTGGGAGATTGGCGACAGAAGAATATTATTGGTAACTTCGGAAGCTTTTGATCAAATACATGTTTTTGTTCAAATGCTCGGGGGCTAAGTTTTGATAAATGAGTTGATGCAAAAAAGACAAACATTGGCTTACAGCCATCGTTAGCAACAACATCATTCAAGAGAGAACTTCGAGTAGCTTTATCAAGGATATCGACATGGAAATTTCGAGTATGTCAACAAAGAAAAGACAAGAGCCTATGATAAAATACAAGAATTTGCTCATATGCTCGGGGGCTACTCTTATCGGAAGTGTTGCTTATACTTCCGATAAGAGGGTAATGCGGATGATAAAAAATAGAGTTGTTCAAAAGTAAGGCAAGTTGAGCCTACAACCAAGTATAAATACTCGACTGTAGCCTCGGGGGCTACTCTCATCGGGAGCGCTGGTCGCGCACCCGATAAAGATGAAAGCAATGGAAAAAAGTTGACAATATAGCGACAACAATACTAAAAAGGTGAGCCTACAACCAAGTACAAGCACTTGGCTGTAGCCTCGGGGGCTACTCCCATCGGGAACGCCGTTCGCGTACCCGATGAAACTGAAAAAGTCATGGTGAGCATATTTTGAGTTATGGAATAACTCTTCATATACTCCCATCGGGAGGACAAGATAAAAATACAAGTCATCGTATGACTCGAACAAATGTGCTATTCCAACAGCTGAAAAAAGCACTCGACAATATATTCTCAGAGCGCCTCAGTAGCGACTTAAACTCTGAATGCCGCAATACTTTGCGAAGGTAAGACCCCAGGATCCGTCCTGTGCGGCGTGGCGTCGCCCCTGAATGCGATCTGCTACCTTTTTCTGTATCAACGGATACGAAGAAAAATCCTAACGAAGACGTTAGGTACCCGATAAGACATAACTGGAATTCGACATCTGGTAAGACCTTAAGCGGCACATGTCGAATTACGCCAGTATCCCGAGATCGTGTCCAGGGACGTGATCTTGAAGTAGGTTTTGCCGGATTGCCACAAGAGCAGTTAACTGGTACCTGATCAGTCAGATGAACCAGCCCCAATTACCGATATCCCTGTACAATATATGATTGTTTTATGAAAGATTTTTATTAACTCGAAGAAATCTTGTGATAATTGTAATGATGGAGATTTTCCCTGATTCTTCGATTCAAGCAAAATCTCGGGGGCTACTGACATAGGCATCCCCAATGGGCCTGCCGAAGATAGTACCCGGGGTTTTACTGAAGGCCCACGATCCGAAGTTTATGAAGCCCGGAAGCCCAATTAAGAGATTGTTGTGGGTATACTTCATAGGTGTACCATCGACAGTGCCTAGATCCGGCAAGCCCGGGTGGCCCACAGACGGTGATGAGGCATGTGGCCCATCGGGCGGCCCGATTCTTGTTGATCATGAAGGAAGAAGTCCAGCCCGAGGATCGGAAGGCCGGATCCGTACCGACATAGGAGTAACCCGGATCCATGGAGGCCCATGAGGAACCGGATCCAGGACGACGTGTATGGGAGGCGGATCCGTGGCGTGCACGGCAAGATATTGTACCATAGTTAGGCTATCTGTAATCCGGCTAGGACTCTCCATGTAAACCCTAGATCTGTGCGCCTTTATAAGCCGGATCCCGGGAGCCCTAGAGGCACAACCACAACTCATTGTAACAACGCGAAAGCGCCCAGATAATTCCGGACAAGCGGCGGTAGGGCCCCGTCATCGTGCGGGTGTTCCGAAGGCTGGGTAACTCGCGTACCACCGTCCCGTGTGCACTCCGCCCTATGGCCCCTACTTCTTCTCCCCCTCGTGAGGATCCCTCCTCCGGGGTACCGTCGATTAGGCAACGACGGTTGGCGCCCACCGTGGGGCTGCGGCGTGCGGAGGCGGGAGCCGGGAGGGTTCCGCCATGGGAAGCTACGACGACACCATCGGCGTAGGGCGTCTCCTTACGCCGGAAATCTGCCGATCGTCCCTCCGGATGAGTGTTGGATTCCGGCTAAAACCCGACCCGTCAAGCTCTCCATCGTCCCGAGTTGGCGGCATACACATCTTCATCGGGGAAACCGTCGATTCCGACGGAAACCCACTGCAGTAAGTAGCGCCGACGCGACCGCCGCCGAGCGGGACCCACTCGCGTCGGCGCTACTCACCGGTGGGTTTCCGTCGGAGTCGACGGTTCCCCGATGAAGATGTGTATGCCGCCAAGCTGGACGATGGAGAGCTGACGAGGTCGGTTTTAGCCGGAATCCAACACTCATCCGGAGGGACGATCGGCAGATTTCCGGCGTAAAGGACACGCCCCACAGCGATGGTGTCGTCGTAGCTTCCCATGGCGGAACCCTCCCAGTTCCCGCCTCCAGACGCCGCAGGCCCCACGGTGGGCCCCATTGAGCTCTTTTTGCTGAGATTTGATGGTCTCACTGTCAACACTTAGCTTCAATTTCAGCTCGCCCTTTTCCCTGATATGCTCGGAGTTTTTCTCCGCCAGCTGCTTTTCGGCTTGCTCCCTCTTAAGTTCCGCCTCCTTTAGCTTCGTCTCCAAGTCTTGGTACGAGGAGCGCGGGTTCTCAAGTTCGGTCGAAAGCTTGTTGCCGGGGAGGAGGATGCGCCTAAAATAGCATAAGTTAACGGCAATTTAAAGTCGGAATTTGGTTAATGACGAAGAAGGCGGAAACCAACCTTGGGCGTCCGCCAGTTGCTTAGCCAATTCTGCATTCTCATCCTTCAGGGTCCGGATATTTTCCGCCTGACTCAGAGTAACGCGGCGTTGCAAGGCAATGTTCTTGTGCAGCTCATAGTGCAGCGCCTGCTGTTCCTGTAAAATTTAAACAGTGCAGGAGTAAAAATTCCGCCTATAGCAGTGGTTTCTTTTAAAAGCATCATTGCCGGAACCTTTCCGCCATAATGCTTGGGGGCTACTGGTTCATTCTAAAAAACTTTCCTGGAAGTAATCTTTCTCTAAGCATCTAAGCGCTAACTACTTTTTCAGTTTCCGCTTACATGCTTGGGGGCTCTTGGGGAGTACCTTTTGCTTGCAGATGAGTTGGTCGCAGAACTGGCCAACATTTTTCTTGAAGTCTTGCATTTCCGACGTCCTGGAATCAGGTTTCCCCCGAGGCGTTGTTCAGCATGGCGTTAAGCAGGTCTTGTTGAAGCTCCCACTTCTCCGCCTCGGTCGGCTTATTGAAAAACTTAGTGGCATAGGCCTTTGGGGTGGAAGTGATGTCGGTCGGATCTCCAAAGTTCTTCGGAAAAACGACCATGTCGCCAGCACCTTCTCCAGCTTTCTCGGAAGAAGTTATTTCAACCTCTCCTTGGACTTGTTTTCCGCCCCTTCTTGGGCTGGGCCTTTGGCCTTAGGGTCTTCTTCGTCCGCATGCTCGCTGCTAACCGGAATTATTTCCGGTGGAGTATTTGCGGCAGGTGGGGGAGATGGATCCGCCGAGGGGGCGACGGTTGGGGAGTTGGGTGGGAGACGCTTGGTGGAGCCGGAGTAGAGGGACCAACGGCCGGAGATTTCTTCATGTATTTTGTGATGGGCTCTTGGCTGGTGGTCCGCGTGGCAGCGATTTTCGGATTCCTGCGAACAAGTGAAAGGGTTTAGACAAGAAGTAATTTTGCTAAGTTAAAATCGCATCATGCTCGGAAACTTACGGGGCGCCGGGGATGATGGGGCGCGTGCCTTGGCCGGCCGTTGAGAGCATCCTTATACGCGCACGCTCCGCTTTCCTTGAGTCTAGCGGAGGTGGTTTTACCGTCTTCGGTTTCTTGGCGGAGGCCTCGCCGCTAGCTCCGGCCTCAGAGCCGGAAGCCTTGGCGCGGGGACGCTTTGTAGGTCGAGGGGCCGCCTTGCGAGGTGCCTGTTCCTCTTCCTCCTCGTCGTCATCCGGAACCTCCTCCGCCGTGTCTTCGGTGACGGGGACGCGGAGAATGGTGCGAAAGTCCTCCTCCGCCAAAGTGTTGAGCTGGAAGGAAGATGAATGAAAGTTAAGTTAAACATCCAAAAGCTTGTGAAGTTTGAAGCAGCGAAAAGAACAAAGCTTACCGGAGGACACTGGTCGTTTGTATAAATGTCTTTGGTCAGTTCCGGGACCTGTTGGCCCCTCGGAATCTTCACCAACGTCTTGATCCTTCTCTTCAGAGAGTCGGCCGGAAGATCGTGGCGGGTAACCCGGAGAGGATCATCCGCCCCGGTATAAGCGCACATCAGGCGCGCGTTGTAGCGTAGAGGCTGGATTCTCCGGGAGAACCAGCTAAGTGTGAGCTGGGCTCCGGTTAGTCCGTCGTGGACTAGCCGGGGAGATTCTCCGCGCAGCCTTCTCCGAGGATTGGGGTGCGGGCGAGCGAAGGGACGAAGCTCCGGCTTGCGAGTTCTTCGGAGGTTCGTTGACAAGCTGGGGCAGGCCTTCATGAACTTTCGGAGCTGAGGCATTCTTCTCATAGAACCATCCGGCGTTCCGGTACTCGGACGGATTCGTGCGAGTCATGGGGAGGGTACATGCGGCTAGGGCGGAGCATAAACGTCATGCTTCCGCGAGTTCACCATTGCTTTCTCCTTGGTTTCTTTCTTCACCCGGAAAAAGAAGCTGCCACAACTTGACGTCTGGCCGGATCCCAAGATGTCCTTCGCAGAGAGTCACGAAGTTGGACAAGAGAAGGTATGAATTCGGGCAAATGTTGTGGGGCTGGAGCCCGTAGGTGCTGAGGATGGAGAGAAAAAATTCCGAACAAGGGAGTGAAAGTCCGCGTTCCACCCAAGCTTTAGTCATAACGACTTCTCCGGCTTCTGGCTTGGGGACGACGGAATCACGCGTGAAACTCCAATGTGAGGAGATCATCCCTTCGTTCTGGAGCTCCCTAAGCTCCACGTCGGTGGTTTCGCAAGGCCACCATTGACCCCGTTCTCCTTCGCGGATCCGGGCCTTGGACGCCTTCTTGTTTTCCGCCTCCTGCACCTTTGCTGCCATCCGAGCTTGTCCCTCGAGTTCTTCTTGGAGCTCTTGGAGGGTAGGAATCCGGCTTGGAGTGGTCTTTGGAAGATGCGGAAAAAGGTTGAGCTAGTCGATGTCGGAAACATACGGTGGCGGGAATGATATGGGATCCGGGCATATGGGTTCTATCTGATTGGGATCCGGGCTACTCGAAGAGCTACCAGTGCAAAGTGACGATTCGAGTGGCATGCTTCCGGCTGCACCCATACAAAGTGTTTGAGTACCCGGATCACTAAGCCTATCCTCTACACTAGGTTGTCTTCTACAAGGACGGCGTACTTACCGCTAATGGCGCGGTGGCTCGACGGAGCTCCGGCGGAGATGAGGTCGCCGAACTTGAAGGAAATTGACCCGCGTGACCACGAATCGGCGGCGGAGCGAGTTTCTCGTTCAAACGTGAGAATCTTGGTGCGAGGGGAGCCTTGGTTCGGCGGCGGGTGAAGTTCACCGTGACGAAGTTCGCCGGAGTCAAGATCTGGCGGGCGGCGCAGGCGCGAGGAGGAAGACGATGTGGTGAGAGGGGGTGAAAGAATGAATTTTTACCGGGCCGCGGGGTATTTATAGGCCGCGCTCGGAGATTCGGGATCCGGATCCAACGGTGGAAACTGAACGGTCGCGCCATTGGATGGATGACACGTGTTTAGGTCAAATGCGGTAAAACAACGTGGAGGTAATTTAACCATGCACTCCCGAAAATTCCGGCTGAAGATTTGCATCTGCGAAAATTTAGCGCGGGAAATAAGGAAGTTGTGCGCGGGAAATACGGAACTTCCGTTGTTGCGTGTGATCTGAAGATAAAGGATTTCCGAAGCCGTTTGAGTCTCTTAAGATTCCGGTAATTTCGTGAAGATAAGTTGTCTCTCATTCGAGCGAGGGAGTAACCCGGAAATGTTCTTTTGAACGTCGATGGATGAAGTCCCGCGGGGTGGGAGCATTTTCCGGCTATAAGTTGGAAAAAAGAAGAAAATGCAAAGTTGGAGCTCTTCAAGTTTCTCCGCGTTACCAACGTTTGCCGGAGATTATAATGAACCGGCAAGGCGGAAGCTGCAGGTGAAACTCGGAGAACTGCGGGGGCTCTTGTTGTGGGTATACTTCATAGGTGTACCATCGACGGTGCCTAGATCCGGCAAGCCCGGGTGGCCCACGAGACGGTGATGAGGCATGTGGCCCATCGGGCGGCCCGATTCTTGTTGATCATGAAGGAAGAAGTCCAGCCCAGGATCAGAAGGCCGGATCCGTACCGACATAGGAGTAACCCGGATCCATGGAGGCCCATGAGGAACCCGGATCCAGGACGACGTGTATGGGAGGCGGATCCGTGGCGTGCACGGCAAGATATTGTACCATAGTTAGGCTATCTGTAATCCGGCTAGGACTCTCCATGTAAACCCTAGATCTGTGCGCCTTTATAAGCCGGATCCCGGGAGCCCTAGAGGCACAACCACAACTCATTGTAACAACGCGAAAGCGCCCAGATAATTCCGGACAAGCAGCAGTAGGCCCTGTCATCGTGCAGGTGTTCCGAAGCTGGGTAACTCGCGTACCACCGTCCCGTGTGCACTCCGCCCTATGGCCCCTACTTCTTCTCCCCCTCGTGAGGATCCCTCCTCCGGGGTACCGTCGATTAGGCAACGACAGAGATAGTTTGGAAAGATAGAGTTGTATTAGGAATAAGACTTGTAACTATTACGGGACGAACTCAAAGAGTTTCCCGGTCTCTGTAACTTGTACATCACGAAACCTTCGGCTCCACCTCCTATATAAGGGGGAGTCGAAGGAGAAAGAGAGGATCGATTTCATTGTCAACATAACCCTAGTTTTCAGCAGTCGAGTACTTTTCCGGCTGAACCCTCGAGATCTACTTGCCCTCTACTTCCTACGGAAACCCTAGTCTACAGTCTGTAGGCATTGACAAGTCGATACCTTGTCAAGGGGCTCCGATGGCTTTGACGTCGGCAACGGGCTGAAGAGAAAAAAACCCGCCAGAATCGGGTCATGTGCTGATGCCCCGACAAAAATCCGTCAGCAAAGAATTTGGCCGTCGGGCCCTTGCATTTCCTCTAGTAAGAGGTTGTCTTTAGTGCTCGATCTTCCATGTCATTTGTACACGACGCTACAGACCACCTCCATGAATCGACCGTCTATTTGGTTGTTAGGAACTTCAAAAGTATGCTCAATTGATCATCAGCTTTGTGCTTTGCATTGAAGGAGAGAGGTGATAAGAGCATCTCCAGCCGTGTCCCCTAAAGCATCCTCCAAACGGCGCCGGATCGAGCGTTTGGGGGACGTGTTTTGTTCGTACCACGTTTGGAGGACGTCGTTCCCCAGCCGCGTCCCCTAAACGCCGCCTCCAAACTTTTTAAACATTAAAATACTCTATTTTTGTATTTTTTCATTTTTATTTCAATAAAGAGAAGAAACATTGCACAAACTAATACATAATTCGGAACATGGTTACACAAAACATAGTTTGGAACATGGTTTCCACAAACTAATACATAGTTTGAACCATGGTTGAATAAATTTAAAACACTGCAAAATAACGAAACCTAACTAGTATTGGTATCACAGATTTCGTGTGTTCGCTGCCAAGAAAGAACACTCCCAAGCATTCCCAGTCACCCAAACTGGAAAATCCAGTTGGTGATGGTACCCATGTTGGTTCTTTCGAGGAGGAACAACCAGAAACCTCCGTGCCTATTTTCGTTGTGAAGAAACAACACTCAGTCGTCGTCCTCCTTGGCGTTGTCGCCGTGGTAGTGCCGGCGGCAGCGCGTCTCGTCGAACACCTTGACGCTCATGTCGGCCTTGCCAAGGTAGGAGAACGTGAGCACGAAGCCGGCTTCGAGGTGGTGGTAGCGAGTGAACTTCTCCCAGCCGGTGTGGAGGTACATCTTGCCGCGCGCATCGAAGATCACGTCCACAATCCACCGGCAGCAGCCGCAGACAGCCTCCCGCAGATGCAAAGGCCGGCGACGAGCCGGCGACGAAGTCGGCGAACTTGTCCGGCAGCCTCTGGATGCCGAGTGGGTCGCCCTTGAGGACGACGACGAACTCGAAACGCAATTGCCACTCCTCCTCCTCCCGCAGGTCCGACGATGAAGACGACGGCGTCGTAGGCGAGATCGAGCGTGCAGCTCTCCCACGGCCATGACCACGACCACGATCTCGGCCTCCGCCTCTACCAGACATGGCGTTGAGTCTTGAGATGGTGGCGGCTAGGTTTGGGGAGAGAGGCGCTAGGGTTTGTGTGCGAGAGACGATGAGAGAGCGACCCTTTTTATAGGCCGAAGGGAGGCGGGGGAGCGGTTTCCCTCATTAATGCTGGCACGCAGAGCTAGGCGCGTCGCGAGGTAGGCGACGGTTAGGTTAAACTTTAATGTGCCGCTGACGCGTCGGTCCCGCCACTCCTCGCCTCGCTTTTCGTTGTGTCTGGCGTGCCCGGAGCGTCCCCTGTGTAGCGGGGACGGGCTCGGGGCGCCGGACACCGTATGGGGCCGCGTCAGACAAAAAGAGGCTTTAAGGCATGCGACTGGGAACTTTTTTTGTCCGGCGCGCCCCAAATCTCTTTTGGGGACGCGGCTGAAGACGAAAACTCTAAGAAAAGGCCGGTCTCCGCGAAGGTCCAAAAGTCTTTCCGCATGCGACACGTGGCGCGTTGTGGTGCCAGAATTTTGGTGGGAAGTGGTCTCCCTGCTCGTCAAGTGTCGCAAGGGGAAGCAATGTGGGATAGGAGAGGAGAGAGAAGGACAAGGGATGGTCCAGTTTTCCCTTTATTTTGTAGATTTGTTTTTTTAATGAAATATCTTGCGAACCACAAATCCAAATTACGAACCGTTTTCACTTTTGAGATCCTCGCGTCGAGATCTTCAAAACTAGATCTCATATTGATAGGTTTCGAGATACTTTTTTTTCCGTACTTGTAATACTACTATAATTGTACTCGTGAGGTGTACCTAATTGTACTCGTGTTTGAACTGATAAGTACTTCTGTTTTTAGTGTATTTGATACATTTTTTTCTCTTTACTCGGTAACTGTACTCGCTCGTGTGGGCGACTGTACCTGTACTTACTTGTGTGCGCAACTGTACTTACTCGTGTGCACGACTATACATGCTAGTGTGCGTGACGGTACCTGCTCGTGTGCTGAGTGTACTTGTACTCGTTCGTATGTTCAACTGTACTCGTGTATTGTGCGCAACTATACTCGTGTGTTGTACACAACTATACTCGTGTGTTATACGTTACTGTATTTATATGTATTGATCGGTAGCTGTATTGATTGATATTGCGAGGTGATGCGTGTAGTTGACACGTCCGTTGGGAACCCCAAGAGGAAGGTGTGATGCGCACAGCGGCAAGTTTCCCTCAGTTAGAAACCAAGGTTTAATCGAACCAGTAGGAGTCAAGAAGCACGTTGAAGGTTGATGGCGGCGGGATGTAGTGCGGCGCAACACCGGAGATTCCGGCGCCAACGTGGAACCTGCACAACACAACCAAAGTACTTTGCCCCAACGAAACAGTGAGGTTGTCAATCTCACCGGCTTGCTGTAACAAAGGATTAACCGTATTGTGTGGAAGATGATTGTTTGCAGAGAAAATAGTGAAAACAAGTATTGCAGCAGATTTGTATTTCAGTATTAAAAGAATGGACCGGGGTCCACAGTTCACTAGAGGTGTCTCTCCCATAAGATAAAAGCATGTTGGGTGAACAAATTACGAGTCGGGCAATTGACAAATAAAGAGGGCATAACAATGCACATACATGACATGATAAGTATAGTGAGATTTAATTGGGCATTACGACAAAGTACATAGACCGCCATCCAACTGCATCTATGCCTAAAAAGTCCACCTTCGAGTTATCATCCGAACCCCTCCGGTATTAAGTTGCAAAGCAACGAGACAATTGCATTAAGTATGGTGCGTAATGTAATCAACAACTACATCCTCGGACATAGCGCCAATGTTTTATCCCTAGTGGCAACAAGCACAACACAACCTTAGAACTTTCTCATCACTTGTCCCGGTGTCAATGCGGGCATGAACCCACTATCGAGCATAAGTACTCCCTCTTGGAGTTAAAAGTAAAAACTTGGCCGAGCCTCTACTAGAAACGGAGAGCATGCAAGATCATAAACAACACATGTGTAATAACTTGATAATTAACATGACATGGTATTCTCTATCCATCGGATCCCGACAAACACAACATAGAGTATTACGGATAGATGATCTTGATCATGTTAGGCAGCTCACAAGATCCAACAATGAAGCACAATGAGGAGAAGACAACCATCTAGCTACCGCTATGGACCCATAGTCCAGGGGTGAACTACTCACTCATCACTCCGGAGGCGACCATGGCGGTGTAGAGTCCTCCGGGAGATGAATCCCCTCTCCGGCAGGTGCCGGAGGAGATCTCCGGAATCCCCGAGATGGGATCGGCGGCGGCGGCGTCTCGGTAAGGTTTTCCGTATCGTGGTTTTTCGCATCGGGGTTTCGCGACGGAGGCTTTAAGTAGGCGGAAGGGCAGAGTCGGGGGCCGGACGAGGGGCCACACCATAGGGCGGCGCGGCCCCCCGGGCCGCGCCGCCACGTGGTGTCGCCACCTCGTGGCCCCACTTCGAATGTTCTCGGGTCTTCGGAAGCTCCGTGGAAAAATAGGCCCCCGGGTCTTCGTTTCGTCCAATTCGAGAATATTTCGTTACTAGGATTTCGAAACCAAAAACAGCAAAAAACGAGAACCGGCACTTCGGCATCTTGTTAATAGGTTAGTTCCGTAAAATGCACGAATATGACATAAAGTGTGCATAAAACATGTAGGTATCATCAATAATATGGCATAGAACATAAGAAATTATCGATACGTCGGAGACGTATCAAGCATCCCCAAGCTTAGTTTCGCTTCGTCCCGAAGCGGGTAAAACGATAACAAAGATAATTTCCGAAGTGATATGCCATCATAACCTTGATCATACTATTTGTAAACATATGTAGTGGATGCAACGATCAAAACAATGATAATGACATGAGTAAACAGGTGAATCATATAGCAAAGACTTTTCATGAATAGTACTTCAAGACAAGTATTAATAAGTCTTGCATAAGAGTTAACTCATAAAGCAATAAATCAAAGTAAAGGTATTGAAACAACACAAAGGAAGATTAAGTTTCAGCGGTTGCTTTCAACTTGTAACATGTATATCTCATGGATAATTGTCAACATAGAGTAATATAACAAGTACAATATGCAAGTATGTAGGAATCAATGCACGGTTCACACAAGTGTTTGCTTCTTGAGGTGGAGAGAAATAGGTGAACTGACTCAACATAAAAGTAAAGAGAATGGTCCTTCAAAGAGGAAAGCATCGATTGCTATATTTGTGCTAGAGCTTTTATTTTGAAAACATGAAACAATTTTGTCAACGGTAGTAATAAAGCATATGAGTTATGAAAGTTATATCTTACAAGTTGCAAGTCTCATGCATAGTATACTAATAGTGCCCGCACCTTGTCCTAATTAACTTGGACTACCGGATCTTTGCAATGCACATGTTTTGACCAAGTGTTACAATGGGGTACCTCCATGCCGCTCGTACAAAGGTCTAAGGAGAAAGCTCACATTTTGGATTTCTCGCTTTTGATTATTCTCAACTTAGACATCCATACCGGGACAACATGGACAACATATAATGGACTCCTCTTTAATGCATAAGCATGTGGCAACAATTATTATTCTCATATGAGATTGAGGATATATGTCCAAACCGAAACTTCCACCATGAATCATGGCTTTAGTTAGCGGCCCAAAGTTCTTCTCTAACAATATGCATGCTCCAACCATGAAGGTGGTAGATCTCTCTTGCTTCAGACAAGACGGACATGCATAGCAACTCACATGATATCCAACAAAGAATAGTTGATGGCGTCCCCGAAACATGGTTATCGCTCAACAAGCAACTTAATAAGAGATAAAGTGCATAAGTACATATTCAATACCACAATAGTTTTTAAGCTATTTGTCCCATGAGCTATATATTGCAAAGGTGAATGATGGAATTTTAAAGGTAGCACTCAAGAAATTTACTTTGGAATGGCGGATAAATACCATGTAGTAGGTAGGTATGGTGGACACAAATGGCATAGTGGTTGGCTCAAGTATTTGGGATGCATGAGAAGTATTCCCTCTCGATACAAGGTTTAGGCTAGCAAGGTTATTTGAAACAAACACAAGGATGAACGGTACAGCAAAACTCACATAAAAGACATATGGTAAACATTATAAGACTCCATACCGTCTTCCTCGTTGTTCAAAACTCAATACTAGATGTTATCTAGACTCTAGAGAAACCAAATATGCAAACCAAATCAGCAAGCTCTAAGTATTTCTTCATTAATGGGTGCAAAGTATATGATGCAAGAGCTTAAACATGAGCACAACAATTGCCAAGTATCAAATTATCCAAGACATTATAGCAATTTACTACATGTAGCATTTTCCAATTCCAACCATATAACAATTTAACGAAGATGAAACTTCGCCTTGAATACTATGAGTAGAGCCTAAGGACATATTTGTCCATATGCTACAGCGGAGCGTGTCTCTCTCCCATAAAGTGAATGCTAGGATCCATTTTATTCAAACAAAACAAAAAACAAAAACAAACCGACGCTCCAAGCAAAGTACATAAGATGTGATGGAATAAAAATATAGTTTCGGGGAGGAACCCGATAATGTTGTCGATGAAGAAGGGGATGCCTTGGGCATCCCCAAGCTTAGACGCTTGAGTCTTCTTAATATATGCAGGGGTGAACCACCGGGGCATCCCCAAGCTTAGAGCTTTCACTCTCCTTGATCATATTGCATCATACTCCTCTCTTGATCCTTGAAAACTTCCTCCACACCAAACTCGAAACAACTCATTAGAGGGTTAGTGCATAATAAAAATTCACATGTTCAGAGGTGACACAATCATTCTTAACACTTCTGGACATTGCATAAAGCTACTGGACATTAGTGGATCAAAGAAATTCATCCAACATAGCAAAAGAGGCAATGCGAAATAAAAGACAGAATCTGTCAAAACAGAACAGACCGTAAAGATGGATTTTATTAGGCCACCAGACTTGCTCAAACGAAAATGCTCAAATTAAATGAAAGTTGCGTACATATCTGAGGATCATGCTCGTAAATTGGCTTAATTTTCTGAGCTACCTACAGGGAGATAGACCCAGATTCGTGACAGCAAAGAAATCTGGAACTGCGCAGTAATCCAAATCTAGTACTTACTTTTCTATCAAAGACTTTACTTGGCACAACAAAACTCAAAACTAAGATAAGGAGAGGTTGCTACAGTAGTAAACAACTTCCAAGACACAAATATAAAACAAAAATACTGGAGTAAAAACATGGGTTGTCTCCCATAAGCGCTTTTCTTTAACGCCTTTCAGCTAGGCGCGAAAGTGTAACTCAAGTAACATCGAGAGATGAAGCATCAACATCATAATTTGTTCTAATAATAGAATCATAAGGTAACTTCATTCTCTTTCTAGGGAAGTGTTCCATACCTTTCTTGAGAGGAAATTGATATTTAATATTACCTTCCTTCATATCAATAGTAGCACCAACGGTTCGAAGAAAAGGTCTTCCCAATATAATGGGGCAAGATGCATTGCATTCAATATCCAAGACAACAAAATCAACGGGGACAAGGTTATTGTTAACCATAATATGAACATTATCAACTTTCCCCAAAGGTTTCTTTTAGCATTATCAGCGAGATTAACATCCAAATAACAATTCTTCAATGGTGGCAAGTCAAGCATATCATAGACTTTTTTAGGCATAACAGAAATACTTGCACCAAGATCACATAAAGCATTACAATCAAAATCTTTGATTCTCATTTTAATTATGGGCTCCCAACCATCCTCTAGCTTTCTAGGAATAGAAGTTTCAAGTTTTAGTTTCTCTTCTCTAGCTTTTATGAGAGCATTTGTAATATGTTTTGTGAAAGCCAAATTTATAGCACTAGCATTGGGACTTTTAGCAAGTTTT
>NC_061510.1:402050654-402065473 GCF_022539505.1 Lolium rigidum | reverse complement strand
GTGGCCCCACTTCGAATGTTCTTCGTGTCTTCTGGAAGCTCCGTGGAAAAATAGGCCCTCGGGTCTTCGTTTCGTCCAATTCCGAGAATATTTCGTTACTAGGATTTCCGAAACCAAAAACAGCAGAAAACGTGAACCGGCACTTCGGCATCTTGTTAATAGGTTAGTTCCGTAAAATGCACGAATATGACATAAAGTGTGCATAAAACATGTAGGTATCATCAATAATATGGCATAGAACATAAGAAATTATCGATACGTCGGAGACGTATCAAGCATCCCCAAGCTTAGTTCTCGCTCGTCCCGAGCAGGTAAAACGATAACAAAGATAATTTCTGAAGTGATATGCCATCATAACCTTGATCATACTATTTGTAAACATATGTAGTGAATGCAACGATCAAAACAATGATAATGACATGAGTAAACAAGTGAATCATATAGCAAAGACTTTTCATGAATAGTACTTCAAGACAAGTATTAATAAGTCTTGCATAAGAGTTAACTCATAAAGCAATAAATCAAAGTAAAGGTATTGAAACAACACAAAGGAAGATTAAGTTTCAGCGGTTGCTTTCAACTTGTAACATGTATATCTCATGGATAATTGTCAACATAGAGTAATATAACAAGTACAATATGCAAGTATGTAGGAATCAATGCACGGTTCACACAAGTGTTTGCTTCTTGAGGTGGAGAGAAATAGGTGAACTGACTCAACATAAAAGTAAAGAGAATGGTCCTTCAAAGAGGAAAGCATCGATTGCTATATTTGTGCTAGAGCTTTTATTTTGAAAACATGAAACAATTTTGTCAACGGTAGTAATAAAGCATATGAGTTATGAAAGTTATATCTTACAAGTTGCAAGTCTCATGCATAGTATACTAATAGTGCCCGCACCTTGTCCTAATTAACTTGGACTACCGGATCTTTGCAATGCACATGTTTTGACCAAGTGTTACAATGGGGTACCTCCATGCCGCCCGTACAAAGGTTCTAAGGAGAAAGCTCACATTTTGGATTTCTCGCTTTTGATTATTCTCAACTTAGACATCCATACCGGGACAACATGGACAAACATATAATGGACTCCTCTTTAATGCATAAGCATGTGGCAACAATTATTATTCTCATATGAGATTGAGGATATATGTCCAAACCGAAACTTCCACCATGAATCATGGCTTTAGTTAGCGGCCCAAAGTTCTTCTCTAACAATATGCATGCTCCAACCATGAAGGTGGTAGATCTCTCTTGCTTCGTACAAGACGGACATGCATAGCAACTCACATGATATCCAACAAAGAATAGTTGATGGCGTCCCCATAAACATGGTTATCGCTCAACAAGCAACTTAATAAGAGATAAAGTGCATAAGTACATATTCAATACCACAATAGTTTTTAAGCTATTTGTCCCATGAGCTATATATTGCAAAGGTGAATGATGGAATTTAAAGGTAGCACTCAAGAAATTTACTTTGGAATGGCGGATAAATACCATGTAGTAGGTAGGTATGGTGGACACAAATGGCATAGTGGTTGGCTCAAGTATTTGGGATGCATGAGAAGTATTCCCTCTCGATACAAGGTTTAGGCTAGCAAGGTTATTTGAAACAAACACAAGGATGAACGGTACAGCAAAAACCACATAAAAGACATATGGTAAACATTATAAGACTCCATACCGTCTTCCTCGTTGTTCAAAACTCAATACTAGATGTTATCTAGACTCTAGAGAAACCAAATATGCAAACCAAATCAGCAAGCTCTAAGTATTTCTTCATTAATGGGTGCAAAGTATATGATGCAAGAGCTTAAACATGAGCACAACAATTGCCAAGTATCAAATTATCCAAGACATTATAGCAATTTACTACATGTAGCATTTTCCAATTCCAACCATATAACAATTTAACGAAGATGAAACTTCGCCTTGAATACTATGAGTAGAGCCTAAGGACATATTTGTCCATATGCTACAGCTGAGCGTGTCTCTCTCCCATAAAGTGAATGCTAGGATCCATTTTATTCAAACAAAACAAAAAACAAAAAACAAACCGACGCTCCAAGCAAAGTACATAAGATGTGATGGAATAAAAATATAGTTTCAGGGAGGAACCCGATAATGTTGTCGATGAAGAAGGGGATGCCTTGGGCATCCCCAAGCTTAGACGCTTGAGTCTTCTTAATATATGCAGGGGTGAACCACCGGGGCATCCCCAAGCTTAGAGCTTTCACTCTCCTTGATCATATTGCATCATACTCCTCTCTTGATCCTTGAAAACTTCCTCCACACCAAACTCGAAACAACTCATTAGAGGGTTAGTGCATAATAAAAATTCACATGTTCAGAGGTGACACAATCATTCTTAACACTTCTGGACATTGCATAAAGCTACTGGACATTAGTGGATCAAAGAAATTCATCCAACATAGCAAAAGAGGCAATGCGAAATAAAAGACAGAATCTGTCAAAACAGAACAGTCCGTAAAGATGGATTTTATTAGGCCACCAGACTTGCTCAAACGAAAATGCTCAAATTAAATGAAAGTTGCGTACATATCTGAGGATCATGCTCGTAAATTGGCTTAATTTTCTGAGCTACCTACAGGGAGATAGACCCAGATTCGTGACAAGAAAGAAATCTGGAACTCGCGCAAGTAATCCAAATCTAGTACTTACTTTTCTATCAAAGACTTTACTTGGCACAACAAAACTCAAAACTAAGATAAGGAGAGGTTGCTACAGTAGTAAACAACTTCCAAGACACAAATATAAAACAAAAATACTGGAGTAAAAACATGGGTTGTCTCCCATAAGCGTTTTTTAACGCCTTTCAGCCTAGGCGTGTAAAGTGTAACTCAAGTAACATCGAGAGATGAAGCATCAACATCATAATTTGTTCTAATAATAGAATCATAAGGTAACTTCATTCTCTTTCTAGGGAAGTGTTCCATACCTTTCTTGAGAGGAAATTGATATTTAATATTACCTTCCTTCATATCAATAGTAGCACCAACGGTTCGAAGAAAAGGTCTTCCCAATATAATGGGGCAAGATGCATTGCATTCAATATCCAAGACAACAAAATCAACGGGGACAAGGTTATTGTTAACCATAATATGAACATTATCAACTTTCCCCAAAGGTTTCTTTTTAGCATTATCAACGAGATTAACATCCAAATAACAATTCTTCAATGGTGGCAAGTCAAGCATATCATAGACTTTTTTAGGCATAACAGTAAATACTTGCACCAAGATCACATAAAGCATTACAATCAAAATCTTTGATTCTCATTTTAATTATGGGCTCCCAACCATCCTCTAGCTTTCTAGGAATAGAAGTTTCAAGTTTTAGTTTCTCTTCTCTAGCTTTTATGAGAGCATTTGTAATATGTTTTGTGAAAGCCAAATTTATAGCACTAGCATTGGGACTTTTAGCAAGTTTTTGAAAGAACTTTATAACTTCAGAGATATGGCAATCATCAAAATCTAAATCATTACAATCTAAAGCAATGGGATTATCATCCCCAAGGTTGGAAAAAATTTCAGCAGCTTTTATCACAAGCAGCTCAGCAGCTTTAGCAAGCTTGGTAATTTTGCGCGCTTTGCACTAGGAGTAGAAGCATTGCCAACACCAATTATTTTACCATTGATAGTAGGAGGTGCAGCAACATATGAATCATTAACATTGCTAGTGGTGGTAATAGTCCAAACTTTAGCTACATTTTCTTTTTTAGCTAGTTTTTCATTTTCTTCTCTATCCCACCTAGCACGCAGTTCAGCCATTAATCTTATATTCTCATTAATTCTAACTTTGATGGCATTTGTTGTAGTAACAATTTTATTTTCAATATCCCTATTAGGCATAACTTTCGATTTCAAAAGATCAACATCAGAGGCAAGACTATCAACTCTAGAAACAAGAATATCAATTTTATTGAGCTTTTCCTCAACAGATTTGTTAAAGGCAGTTTGTGTACTAATAAATTCTTTAAGCATGGCTTCAAGTCCAGGGGGTGTATTCCTATTATTGTTGTAAGAATTCCCATAAGAATTAGCATAACCGTTACCATTATTATAAGGATATGGCCTATAGTTATTACTAGAATTGTTCCGATAAGCATTGTTGTTGAAATTATTATTTTTAATGAAGTTTACATCAACATGTTCTTCTTGGGCAACCAATGAAGCTAATGGAACATTATTAGGATCAACATTAGTCCTATCATTCGCAAGCATAGACATAATAGCATCAACTTTATCATTCAAGGAAGAGGATTCTTCAACGAATTTACCTTCTTACCTTGTGGAGCTCTTTCCGTGTGCCATTCAGAGTAATTAACCATCATATTATCAAGAAGCTTTGTTGCTTCACCAAGAGTGATGGACATAAAGGTACCTCCAGCAGCTGAATCCAATAAATTCCGCGAAGAAAAATTTAGTCCCGCATAGAAGGTTTGGATGATCATCCAAGTAGTCACCCATGGGTTGGGCAATTTTTAACCAGTAGATTTCATTCTTTCCCAAGATTGAGCAACATGTTCATTATCCAATTGTTTAAAATTCATTACGCTACTCCTCAAAGATATAATTTTAGCAGGGGATAATATCTACCAATAAAAGCATCCTTGCATTTAGTCCATGAATCAATACTATTCTTAGGCAGAGATAGCAACCAATCTTTAGCTCTTCCTCTTAATGAGAAAGGAAACAATTTTAATTTTATAATGTCACCATCTACATCTTTATATTTTTGCATTTCACATAGTTCAACAAAATTATTGAGATGGGCAACAACATCATCAGTAACTAACACTTGAAAATTGCTCTCTCATGACAAGATTAAGTAAAGCAGGTTTAATTTCAAAGAATTCTGCTGTAGTAGCAGTGTGGAGCAATAGGTGTGCATAGGAAATCATTATTATTTGTGCTAGTGAAGTCACACAACTTAGTATTTTCAGGGTTGGCCATTTTAACAAGTAGTAAATAAAGCAAACTAGATAAAGTAAATGCAAGTAAACTAATTTTTTTTGTGTTTTCGATATAGCAAACAAGACAATAAATAAAGTAAAGCTAGCAACTAATTTTTTTGTGTTTTGATATAATGCAGCAAACAAAGTAGTAAATAAAATAAAGCAAGACAAAAACAAAGTAAAGAGATTGAGAAGTGGAGACTCCCCTTGCAGCCGTGTCTTGATCTCCCCGCGACGGCGCCGTAAATTTGCTTGATGCGTGTAGTTGACACGTCCGTTAGGAACCCCAAGAGGAAGGTGTGATGCGCACAGCGGCAAGTTTCCCTCGCTTAGAAACCAAGGTTTAATCGAACCAGTAGGGAGTCAAGAAGCACGTTGAAGGTTGATGGCGGCGGGATGTAGTGCGGCGCAACACCGAGATTCCGCGCCAACGTGGAACCCGCACAACACAACCAAAGTACTTTGCCCCAACGAAACAAAGTGAGGTTGTCAATCTCACCGGCTTGCTGTAACAAAGGATTAACCGTATTGTGTGGAAGATGATTGTTTGCAGTAGAAAATAGTGAAAACAAGTATTGCAGACAGATTTGTATTTCAAGCATTAAAAGAATGGACCGGGGTCCACAGTTCACTAGAGGTGTCTCTCCCATAAGATAAAAGCATGTTGGGTGAACAAATTACAGTCGAGCAATTGACAAATAAAGAGGGCATAACAATGCACATACATGACATGATAAGTATAGTGAGATTTAATTGGGCATTACGACAAAGTACATAGACCGCCATCCAACTGCATCTATGCCTAAAAAGTCCACCTTCGAGTTATCATCCGAACCCCTCCAAAGCATTAAGTTGCAAAGCAACAGACAATTGCATTAAGTATGGTGCGTAATGTAATCAACAACTACATCCTCGGACATAGCGCCAATGTTTTATCCCTAGTGGCAACAAGACAACACAACCTTAGAACTTTCTCGTCACCGTCCCAGTGTGTCAATGCAGGCATGAACCCACTATCGAGCATAAGTACTCCCTCTTGGAGTTAAAAGTAAAAACTTGGCCGCAGCCTCTACTAGAAACGGAGAGCATGCAAGATCATAAACAACACATGTGTAATAACTTGATAATTAACATGACATGGTATTCTCTATCCATCGGATCCCGACAAACACAACATAGAGTATTACGGATAGATGATCTTGATCATGTTAGGCAGCTCACAAGATCCAACAATGAAGCACAATGAGGAGAAGACAACCATCTAGCTACCGCTATGGACCCATAGTCCAGGGGTGAACTACTCACTCATCACTCCGGAGGCGACCATGGCGGTGTAGAGTCCTCCGGGAGATGAATCCCCTCTCCGGCAGTGGTGCCGGAGGAGATCTCCGTAATCCCCCGAGATGGGATCGGCGGCGGCGGCGTCTCGCAAGGTTTTCCGTATCGTGGTTTTTCGCATCGTGGGCTTCGCGACGGAGGCTTTAAGTAGGCGGAAGGGCAGAGTCGGGGGCCGACGAGGGGGCCACACCATAGGGCGGCGCGGCCCCCCCGGGCCGCGCCGCCACGTGGTGTCGCCACCTCGTGGCCCCACTTCGAATGTTCTCGTGTCTTCCGGAAGCTCCGTGGAAAAATAGGCCCCTGGGTCTTCGTTTCGTCCAATTCCGAGAATATTTCGTTACTAGGATTTCTGAAACCAAAAACAGCAGTAAAACAGGAACTCGCACTTAGGCATCTTGTTAATAGGTTAGTTCCAGAAAATGCACGAATATGACATAAAGTGTGCATAAAACATGTAGGTATCATCAATAATATAGCATAGAACATAAGAAATTATCGATACGTCGGAGACGTATCACGAGGCGTGGTACGCGCGACTGTACTCGCATAGGTGGCGTACGCACGA
The DNA here is from genome assembly GCF_022539505.1 of Lolium rigidum. Taxonomy (NCBI): domain Eukaryota; kingdom Viridiplantae; phylum Streptophyta; class Magnoliopsida; order Poales; family Poaceae; genus Lolium; species Lolium rigidum. Next base: position 402,058,588 of record NC_061510.1, on the reverse strand, counting down.
AAGGAGTCCTTGCATGCTAGTAGCTACCCAGTAATGGTAGTAGCTATAGGATTATTGGTAGCCACCTCACGTGGATGTACGGACGTGCATGGTTAAGCCACGCAAGCTGGGTTGTACTCGCTCGCGGCGTACTCCCGTAGTCGCGTACTCGCGCGTAGTCGTGTCCCGCGTTGTGTCTTACGTCTGGTACGTGTCAGCGGCTCGTTCGATGCGCGGGCAGAAGATCGGTCTCCAGGTAGGTAGTTGTACCCGACTGAACATGCTCTAAGGTTGCAAAAGACGCAGATTAGGAAATCAGCGTTGCAATCATCATCTACTTGTTAAATTCCAATGCAAAGACGCATAGAGATGAGCAAAAGTTGCAATCAAACTAAAAAAGCAAATTTATCAGCGCTCTGAAAAAACAAAAAAGGGGAAATCGAATCAGTACATATCATATATATTTTCTATGTTGAGCGCGCTGTCGTCACCAGCCCAAAAACGGATGTGGGATGAGTCCGTTTGGGTAAAAACTGCTCCCAACGGGCGGACTCAAATTAAAAACGGGCAGCTGTGGTGTCCTACGCGACCCAAAGCTGACTCAAATTTGGGAGACTTTTGGGGCGAGCCGGACGAACGCGGACGTCCATTGTATCCGCGTATGTCCGCGTCCTGGTCCATCTGACAGTGACTCAAAATAGACCCTCACCCTTCTCTCTCCTCTGTCTTCCTCTGATTGCTTTTTTCCATGGAAACCTCCATCCCTCCTCGCCGGATTGGATCCCGTGTAACCAAGATCCGCCGCCACCCTCGCCTGGAGGCCCCTGCCGCCGCCACCTCCTTTTTTTGAGCCCTGCTGGAAGTCGTCGGAGCAGAAACGAGCGCCGCCGGCCTCGACGCCGCCGAGCAAGACGAAGCCGGGGCGGAGCTCGCAGGGACGGAGCTTGGCGACGGAGCTCGCAGCGGCTGGCTGCAGCACCTCGGGCCTCCGCTGGCCGCGCCGCGCCACGACGCGAGCAGGCGCCTCGACGCCGCCCCGTCACCGTCTTCGCCCGCCACGCACCTGCGCAGCGCCGGCCTCGCCCGTCACGACTCGCGCCGCCACCCTCGCCTCGCGCGCCCCGTGCCGCGCCTCGGGCCGCCGCCGTCCCGTGCCTCGCCACGCGCCCGTGCCCGCGCCATCTCGCGCCGCGCCGCGCCTCGCCTCGAGCGCCCAGGGCCGCGCTGCGCCTGGACGCCGCGCCCGCGGGGGAGGGCAGGGAGCGGGGCGGAGGGGGGCCTGGCCGTGGGCGGGGCGGAGGTTGCCGGAGAGGGCTCGCCCCTCTGTGCCGCGCTCGCCCCTTTGTGCCGCGCCGCGGGACTACGACGCCCTGGACGTCCCTGCTCGTCGTGCGCGCGTCGATGTGCTCCCGCGTGAGGCGCTCGTCCGGCCGAGGTCGCCGTGCTGCCCGTGGCGAGGGGCTCGTCGGCCAAGGTCGCCTCTGCCTGCCACGCGTGCGTGTTGGCGCGGAGGTCGCCCTGCCAGGGATGGAAGCCGCCGGACCAGGGCTCGATGGGGCGGAGCTGGCTGGGCTGGTTGTTGCCCAACTAGTACTAGTATTGCTAGAGAAGATGGACACTAATTTGGGTCTCACTGCGCGTTGGGGAACAAAAAAAGGCACGGACGTCCTCGTCTATCCGCATCTCTGGAGGCCAACCCAAACAGCCACAATCGAACGACCGATGACGTTCGTTTGGGTCGTATGGTTGGAGATGCCGTAAGCAACAGGAGATCGATCGACCAACTCCTGCCACTTTCTACCCGTTTCTGGCCAGGCCTGCCTGGTGATGTGGATTATTACTGGTCAGTGGTGACTGCATGTATTCAGACGAATACGTTCAGAGATATTTCAAGTAACGATGTGACGGTTTGGTGCAGCTCAGAGACGTTGACTGGATTGAACATCAACGGATTGCAGATGCAAATATGTCATGCAGACATTAGGGTGGCCACACACGAGTGGAATTACTCTCATATATTATTCAGACAGGAATACGGTCAGCCTTGCGCAGGAATTAGTAACGTGTCACGGTTTCAGTGCTGCTCACTGTGGCTCAGCGAACAATGGGTAAACTGTAAAACGATCGATCTCATATCAGAAAAACATGAACTAACCGATCCAACTATATAAAAACAAACTTGAGGCAGGAATTCCCTAAATACTTAGCATAAATTCTACTATGAACTCTTTATAATGATTATTAAAGAGTTTGATGAACTTGCGAGACTGGTATATAAAGTTGAGGCCACCAAAACATAACTAGCTAGAGCGAATCTATTCTAATTTTCTGTCCTCGACGACTTCTTCAGTTGAGCGTATTGGTCTTGCTGATGAACCTCTTCTTTGCCCTAATCTGGCAAGCAACAAACACGTACACAGGTGAGATCAGAGTAGAGAAAAAGATGCATGATTAATTCTAGCTGAAACTAGGCATATATATATATACCTCTCCGGTGCTGCCGCACTTCTTCTTGCGGCAGTTGGTGGCGCGAGCTGGGAGGCGGGCGTAGCACTTGCGGCAGACCATCTTCTTCTCGTTGTACTTGAGCGCGAGCTGCAGCAGGTTGGGCTCCTTGATGATGTAATGGCCCCTGCTCCCGCCGCGGAGGCGGAGCACCAGGTGCAGCGTCGACTCCTTCTGGATGTTGTAGTCTGCTAGCGTCCGGCCGTCCTCCAGCTGCTTCCCGGCGAAGATGAGCCGCTGCTGGTCCGGCGGGATGCCTACAAAACAAGCCACGAGTTAGCATGAGCCATGAAATCACAGATCGATCGACACAACGTAATTAACTGGACGATGAAGAACGAGTGAACGATACACACCTTCCTTGTCTTGAATCTTGGCCTTGACATTGTCGATGGTGTCGCTGCTCTCGACCTCCAGCGTGATCGTCTTCCCCGTCAGGGTCTTCACGAAGATCTGCATCTTGGCCGGCGCGCGGTTTGTTGGATGAAAACTCTCTCTCGTCGTGGGTTGTGGTTGGGGTGGTACGGTGGTGCCTGGGTGTTTCATGGACTATATATAGCAGCCGAGACAAGGCGGTGAGACCAAACGCGCCCTGCACGAAAGAAGGATACGTGCTCGATTATGTCTGCCATAAGGTACCGTAATCACCACGTAAGAATACATCCTCGGCCCGGGTTGGATCACCTCATGCAGCGACGTACATGTCCAGAACTTTCTCCACCTTCCCACCGAGAATATGATTCCTAGTCCATCTTTCCATTGGCCGCCTTCCACAAAAGGAAAAAAGAACAAGGCTAGAGATCTTGCGGCAACTAGCTTGCTCAACGATTGCCTTCCTAGAAATAGTCGCATATATATGTACTAGTGTTTTGCGTGGTCGATGTGCAAATTCTGATAAGGAAAATGATTAGAAACCTCCGGGGGATCCCGTGGCTGGCAACCTCCGCCTCCAGGTAACGACACGTGTGGGTGGGACTCACGCATGATGTTGCTGCCTTAGGGCATCTTCAGCGGCGCGACGCATTTCGGACGCCCAAAAATGGTCGGCAGCGTCCGTTTGCGTCGCCCAGCGGACATATTTTGACCGCGCGTCTGTTTGCGTCTGGGTGTGCTCCCACCGGGGCGACCCATTTTTGAATTGCAACATAGTTTGATCTTCATACAATTCCTTTGGTTTTCTACCACGAGCGATTGATTACATATGAAAACCAAACATAGAAAGTACATAAAAACTATAGAAGACCTAAACTACTTGGTTCCTGACGGGCCGGCACCGTCGTTGCGTCGCTCCGTGGCCTGCTTCTCCGCCGCCTCCCGCGCGGCCGCTATCGCTCGGTGCGCCGCCGCGTCCTCTTGCAAGGCCCTCGCCGAGCCTCGCGTTGGCGGCCTCGTCCTTGAGCCGGCCTCGAACGACTCGACGATGGCCCGCTGCTCCGCCGCCTTCTCCTCCGGCGCGTCGGCGCATCGGGGTCATCGGATGACCATGAAATCTCCGAGTCGAGTCCTCGGCCGCAGCCGGCGGCCGCCGGCCCGCGCTGTCTCCAGCTCGGCGGCCGACAGCCGCATGGCCCGCCCGCTCCTCCTCTGCTTCCTTCTCCGCTTCAGCCAGGGCCGCGGCGTCCCTGACCGGGTGGAGGAGGTTGGTGCTGTCGTCGGAGTCGAACCCGTCGTCGGAGCTTGAGCTCGAGGCCGGGGGAGGTGGAGTGGGAGGTGAAGGTGGAGGTGGAGGCGCGGTAGCCTGGCCGCGCCCGGCGCTGCTCATGGTGGATCTACCCGAGTGGCGCTACGGCGGCCGGCGGCTAGGGCTCGGAGGCGAGGAGGAGATGAGATGCCGGCGTCCCTCGTTTATATAGGTCGGAGGCAGGGCGACGGGCCGCGCCACGCGGGGCATCGCCATTACTACGCGCGGCACGCGAGGCGGCCCGCAGACTGCCGAAGCGACGCCTCGCTGCCAGTACTGGCGGAGAAGACGCATCGACGCTGCGTCTGCTAGCTGCGCACGCTCGCGGAAGCCGAGGCACGCCATTAACGCGGCCCTGCAAAGGCTGCGGCGCGCCGCCCGCAAGTAATGCCGCCAAAGACGGCGGGCTAGTGACGCTGCCGGGCGGGCCCGTGCCAGGACCAAACGGTCACTTTGCGCGCCCGCGCAGCCGTCCGCCGAGACGCAAACCCGGCGCATATTTGGGCCAGGTTTGCGTCTCTGCGGACGGCCCGGTCACTTTGCGTCGCGCCGCTGGAGAGGGTGCACGACGCATTTTCGGTCATGGCGGACACAAACGGTCGCTCAGCGCGTCGCGCCGCTGGAGATGCCCTTATCCCTTCCCCAATTCCTCGCACGGGCCGCTGCTTTCTCCCGGCCGCGCGATCATGCCGCCGTCGCCCAGTCGTATGCCGCGCTCCGTCGCCGACGTGCCCGCCGCTGAGTCCGCCTAGTTGTGTGCTGCGCCCTCCACCGCCGACGTGCCCGCCGCTGTCGCCACCAAGTCGTGCATCACCGCCGCCGATGTTGTTGGAGATGGAGGCCACGATGGGCGCTCGCGCCGCCGCGCCTCCCGTAGCTCCCATAACCGCACTCCCTATAGCCTCCTGGCCCTCCATCCCCTTCGCTCTCACCTCTCCCTCATCACCCTTCTCCATGGAGCGTCGCCTCTATCCCCCACGGAGCGCTGCCGCCGTCGTTCCCCAAGGAGCGACGCCACCGTCGCCCTCCCACGGAGCACCGCCCCTGTTCTCTAACCCTAGCCCAGCCCTAGGCCTTCCCGGTGGAGCACCTCCGTCGGCTGTCCTCTCGCCATAGCTTCACAGCCGCTTGGGTGGTCAGGGACGACCGCGAGCTCCATGGCCGGCGCTGCCCCTGGAACCACCTCTTCAACACTCCCAGGCGGAGGTGCTGCTGGTGCTACAAGCACCTCCATGCGTCGGCACCACGCGTCTCCGGGAGTTTGCTGCCTTAGGCTTCCGATGTTGCTACCGGTGGAGGTCGGGTTTGCTAACTTAGACCTCCGATGTTGCTACCGGCGGGAGGACTACTTTGCTACCTTAGGCATTAGGCGTTGCTACTGGTGGTGTTGGGCATTGCTGCCATGGGTAGGGTGTCAAGGTGGGATCCCAGTGGGATGTCATTTTATACTATGTAGTTCAAATTTTGATGTCAAAATTTGTACTAGAAAAGTCAAATTATACTACAAGTGGGACAAAAGTGGGATCCCACTTGACACCCTTAGCCATGGGCGGGTGGAGTTTCTTCAACCTTGGATGGCGCTGATGCCGGCTGCAGCCGAGGTCTCCGTTGATGTCTCTGAGGAGTTGCAAATATGAATATTTTTTTTGCTATAACATTTTTACGGTTTTGCTACAATTGCAAAATATGTTTGCTACTAGGGTCTCCGGCGAGGTCTCCGGTGATTCTCCGGTGAGTTCTCCGGCGAGTTCCCCGTCGATATCCATTTTTGCTACAATTAGCACATTTTTTTGCTACGCGCTCTCCGGCGAGACTCCGGCGAGGTCAGACTTTTTCTTTTATTTCATAGACGAACCATTTTTTGCTACATGCAATTACTGCCGGATGTTTATTTTGCTGCCGGAAGTGTTCTTTTGCTACATGCAAATCTAACCGTATATGATATCGATCCGACGGTTGGGGACCCAGGGGCTGGGGAACCAGATCCCCCGGGGGACGCCCAACACTTTCCTTCTGATAATCTATAACAAACACGCTGTCCTCAGCTAGGTCGCATCATTCCATACATTTGTACATTACATGCCAAGTCAAAGCCGCCAAGCCATCTAGAGTAGTATAGCCTCTTGCTTAAATCGTACCTGTACAAGCTGATATTCCTAGCCGGGCAATTACAGTATCCAATCACCAAAACTGCTGCTGGGTTTGCAAAGAGAGCCAACAAGGGTTGCATTGCCATATGTAAATAGGGCGCGGAAAATTCTTGGTCAACACAATTTTCGTAGTAACTCATGTGTAATGTGCAACGGGGAAATCTCGGTTGCAATTGCACCCTCCATGTGTAACTATCGGGTGCACAAACCAAGATGCAAATGAGCAAATCCCAAAGTCGATTGAGCTCTAGTTTAATTTTTCGTTGACCAAGAACCGGCAAAAACGATGTAAATGTTGCAAGTGAGCCTCAATACCATTAAGGGCTCCAAGTACATATATAAGAGCTTAAACAAGAAAGACACTTGGTATTCAATATAAATGGACAGAAAAAGGTTGCCCAACCTCCATCCCAAGTGTTGCTCTCTCTGGACACATATGGGAAACCATCGCCACCGCCGCTGGCGCAAGGCTCCTCCTCCCTTCCCCTTCCTCCTCTCACATCACCGCCACTAGATGGGTCAGCCAGCGAAGCTTGCACATTCCCCCCGAGATAGTGGTGGTGGTGCACTTCGTGTGGTCCCGCGTGTTGGCACTACGGGAACCAGCCGAGGGGCCGACGGCCGGCGGCCGTCGGCACAGCACCACCTGCCGTCGGCCCACGTCTGTGCCGACGGCCGCCGTCGGCACACCGCAGTCGGCACAATAATGCCTCGGCACAGACTGGCTCGCCGTCGGCACAGAAGCTAGCCCGACGGTCGAACGACGCCGTCGGCACAGTAGCCGTCGGCATAGTCGACGTGGGGCCCGTGGAGCATCTAACGGCCGTTTGGGCAAGGGAGTTACTGTGCCGACGGCCAAGCCGTCGGCCTAGACACTGCCATCGGACGACCACGGGCTGCCACGCGTCCACGCCCCTGCTCCTGTGCCGACGGCCAAGCCGTCGGCCTAGACACTGCCATCGGACGACCACAGGCTGCCACGCGTCCACGCCCCCTGCTCCTGTGCCGACGGCCAAGCCGTCGGCCCAGGTCCTTCGGACCAGACGCGCTGCCGCCCGCTCCGCGCCGCCGCTGGGCACCACCTTCCTGTGCCGCCCCTGCCATTTGGCACAGACATGACCATTTGTTTTCCCGCTTCGTTTCCTGGCCCAGCACAGCACGCACATCATAAATAGCAGTAATATACATTGAAATGCATCACAAATGTTGCATAGCACATAATCATCATCAAATGTAGCAACAACATCATCGTGATACAAATATGTAGCATGTAGCACACACGATCATCATACATCGTCAACACATGGCACACACATGATCGACGTACACCCGCTAGACACCTAGCTAAGGGGGAACTAAGATCAGGGGGTCCAACCAAGTTCCTGACTTGTAAATTCAGGCGTCCGGCCTTTGTCAAGGTAGACCAAAGTAGAACCATGGCCTGAACCATCGCCAGCAGGAGAAAAACCTGAAGCACCGGGAGAATGGCGGCCGGGGTGCATCGGTGTGCCCTCGCGCGACGAACCAGGAGAGGGTCGGTTCCGCGAACTTCCCGTGCCCTACATGTTTGACAAGAGGGTTTTTCAAGATAATTGCCGTATCCCAGTTCCGTCTTTGCA